>NC_069500.1:937685995-937945995 GCF_027579735.1 Bombina bombina
CACTATATAATATAATAAGAAACTTTGTTTTTCGCACAAATAAGTTTCTGCGAACACTGGGGTTACAATTTCGATATATTTTGAATTAAGCTATTCTTAAAAACAAATCACAAGTGAATATAATAGCCTACATGGTCAGTTTTATATATATATTTGAGACATATACTTCTCTACAGTTTTATTCCATAGTCCAATCATTTAAATTATGTTTAATAATCCATTCTCAACTAGTTATGTAATGCTTTACTTTATGTAGGTAGCAAAATGTATCTATCTGCGAATACCACCTTTTAAATAATGCTAAGAGAAATACTTGCATTGCTGTGCTTAGCTATTTAAGAATACCAAATATCCACAAAACTATGAATTACGAACTTTTTGAACCGTATGTGACATAATTTTAAAAATCAAAACTTTAAGGAGAATACAAACAATAGTGAGACAGATGACGAAACTTTATCTAAGGAGTATACACCACCTTAAAAGTTTGGAAGGTGTGCCTCACCAATTAAATCTGCAACCAATCACACAAGAATAGAACATTTATATGAGACTGAGCTGCATGTAACAAACATCTTGATAAAGCCCAAGGGAGGGCGAAACGTGTCGTTTGTTTATGTGACACTGCAGCTTTTAATTACAAATATCTTCTATAAAGCTTTTTAACCCGGGTTAATCTTCTACATGCCACATTGGGAGTGAGGAGGAATTTGTATACCCCACTTCATGCCTGAGCCCAATTCCTACACTAAGGGCCAAGAAATACACTACATTGAGTAACAAAGTTACCAACTTGAAACCTCCAGACAGCTGTTTATCTTCGCACTGTCACATCTTTTGTTTTGGGAAACTACGGAGAAGGCGTGACGTCAGACGCCGACCTACACGTGTGAAGGTTTGCAAAGCATATCCTCTGAGAGCGGCTGCAGTCGCGTCCACGGTCCAAGACTTGACCGATAAATACCCTTTGGATTCATGGTAAAGTACTGTACATCTATTATGACACGGAAGTTTTTCTAATGAGTGATCAAGTAAAAACTGTCATCTTGTTTAACTCACTTGTTTGATACAATCTCAGACCGCTGTGCTCTGTGCTAGTTCTACAGACTGCAAGTTTATGAACTGCCATATTTTGTCTTTGTCAATTACGGTTATGCTAATTCTGAGCAATATTGTGTGATACTAGTTTTTATGTTGCTCGCTGGCCATTGGTATATGAGTCTGCTATTTTTTATATAAGTAACCAGATAACTGATTTAGCATATTCTTATTTTTCTTTTAGCTTTTTATCACAGGGAGACATCCCTTTTTCGTTTGTATTTACATTGTATCTTATTAAAATCATTTTATATTTCCTAATAGGTGGTTTGATACTTTTAGCCTAACGGCGCACTTTCTATCCTAAAGCTTTTAGCTTTATATCTGTTCTTTCTAAGCTGGTATAACTTTATCTCATATATATATATATATATATATATATATATATAACCAATGAGAGTATATATTCTCTTACCTCACTAATTATATATTATATATTATATATATATATATATATATATATATAAAATATTAGTGGGGTAAGAGAATATATACACTCATTGGTGTTAGTGTGTGTGTATGTGTATATATATATATATATATATATATATATATATATATATATATATATATATATAAAAAAAATAACAAGAGTATTGCATTGAGCAATGATACTTTTTTTATTGAACTAACTATACATTTATAAGTTGACAAGCTTTCTGAAAAATTCCTTCCTTTATCAAGTCTGGAGCAATACATAATATATATATAATGCAGGGCTAACCAAACCCAGGGAGCTACTGAGTCTTAGAATATCCCCCTAGCTCTTAACTTTTAGGGTTATTCTCCATATTTTGGGTTATTCTCCATATACTGATATACAAATACTGCTGTCTGGCTCCTTAATTTTCCGGGCCTTGAGGTTACTTGGGTTGAGAACCACTGCCCTAGTTGCTGAACATGAACCATGTGTTGCCCTTTGTCATCTTTAGATAATACATCACATGCAAATAAATGCAGTTTATGACACTAAATGGACTGACATGAAATCATTGTACAACAATCCGTGTCACGAGTCAGTGTATCATTCCATAACTGTAATAAAGCAAAGGTGCAAACAAATGCATTATGCAGTTTGTTACAACAGTGCTCTTGTAAAAGATTCATTTTTAAGAAGCAATGGGGAATAAAAATAAACCTCATCTTTATCAAGATACATATCTATACACAAATGGACTTTAAAAACGAACACAGTGTAGGATTTTTTGTCTTGTACAATTCAGTGCTCTCCCCAGGACCTATCCAATGGGCACTCCACTCAGCTAATTTTATAAACCACCCGGCTAAAATGTAAGCGTATCATAAGCTAAATTAGCCAATATTTTTTTCAGTATTTGATGCACAAATTATTATTTATTTATGTTAAATGATGCAAATAGTGTGCTTTAGATAGCTTAAAATTTATAAATAACAGAAAATGTTATAATATTGCTAAGTATTACACTGCGCCAAGCCAGCTAATTTAAGTTGCCCCCAGGCTGGCAGCATTTTCTGTGGAGAACATTACAATCACCCAACTGGCCTGGAGCTTGGAGGCTCTGAACTCGTTAGTTCAGCAAAGGTACGAAACCTCGGAGTGCTGATTGACGCTGGACTATCTTTCAAACAGCAGATTTCCTCCGTAATAAAATATACCTACTTTCATCTGAAAAACATAGCCAGGATACAACACTTAATTCCACCAGATGATATGCCAACATTTATACATGCATTTGTATCCTCTAGGCTAGATTACTGCAATGCACTTTACTTGGGCCTCCCAAAAAAAGAACTCCAACGCCTTCAGACAGTACAAAATGCAGCAGCCAGACTATTGACCAATCAAACTCGCTCCTGCCACATAACACCTGTTCTCCACTCCCTGCATTGGCTTCCAATTAAATGACAAACATATTTAAAAATTGGCCTGCTGACCTTCAAAGCCTTAAACAACCAAGGCCCACAGTACCTGAAAGAGCTCCTGACACCCTACATCCCATCCCGTTCACTTAGGTCAGCCAACACATCCCTCCTCTCAGTGCCAAGAATAAGGACAAACTCAGGCTCCAGAGCATTCAGCTACGCTGCCCCTACTTTCTGGAACTCTTTACCGTGCGCAATCAGAGAGGCACCATCCTTACAGACTTTTAAAAAAAAAACAGAATTTATGCTTACCTGATAAATTACTTTCTCCAACGGTGTGTCCGGTCCACGGCGTCATCCTTACTTGTGGGATATTCTCTTCCCCAACAGGAAATGGCAAAGAGTCCCAGCAAAGCTGGTCACATGATCCCTCCTAGGCTCCGCCTACCCCAGTCATTCGACCGACGGACAGGAGGAAATATGCATAGGAGAAACCATATGATACCGTGGTGACTGTAGTTAGAGAAAATAATTCATCAGACCTGATTAAAAAAAAAAAACCAGGGCGGGCCGTGGACCGGACACACCGTTGGAGAAAGTAATTTATCAGGTAAGCATAAATTCTGTTTTCTCCAACATAGGTGTGTCCGGTCCACGGCGTCATCCTTACTTGTGGGAACCAATACCAAAGCTTTAGGACACGGATGAAGGGAGGGAGCAAATCAGGTCACCTAAACGGAAGGCACCACAGCTTGCAAAACCTTTCTCCCAAAAATAGCCTCCGAAGAAGCAAAAGTATCAAATTTGTAAAATTTGGCAAAAGTGTGCAGAGAAGACCAAGTCGCTGCCTTACATATCTGGTCAACAGAAGCCTCGTTCTTGAAGGCCCATGTGGAAGCCACAGCCCTAGTGGAGTGAGCTGTGATTCTTTCAGGAGGCTGCCGTCCGGCAGTCTCATAAGTCAATCGGATAATGCTTTTAAGCCAAAAGGAAAGAGAGGTAGAAGTTGCTTTTTGACCTCTCCTTTTACCAGAATAAACAACAAACAAAGAAGATGTTTGTCTGAAATCTTTAGTAGCCTCTAAATAGAACTTTAGAGCACGGACTACGTCCAAATTGTGTAACAAACGTTCCTTTTTTGAAACTGGATTCGGACACAAAGAAGGTACAACTATCTCCTGGTTAATATTTTTGTTGGAAACAACTTTCGGAAGAAAACCAGGCTTAGTACGCAAAACCACCTTATCTGCATGGAACACCAGATAGGGCGGAGAACACTGCAGAGCAGATAACTCTGAAACTCGTCTAGCAGAAGAAATTGCAACCAAAAACAAAACTTTCCAAGATAATAACTTAATATCTACGGAATGTAAGGGTTCAAATGGAACCCCTTGAAGAAATGAAAGAACTAGATTTAGACTCCAGGGAGGAGTCAAAGTCTGTAAACAGGCTTGATCCTAACCAGAGCCTGCACAAATGCTTGAACATCTGGCACAGCTGCCAGTCTTTTGTGAAGTAAAACAGATAAAGCAGAGATCTGTCCCTTCAGAGAACTAGCAGATAATCCTTTCTCCAAACCTTCTTGTAGAAAGGAAAGAATCCTAGGAATTTTTATCTTGTTCCAAGGGAATCCTTTAGATTCACACCAATAGATATATTTTTTCCATATTTTATGGTAAATTTTTCTAGTTACAGGCTTTCTAGCCTGAATCAGAGTATTTATTACAGAATCTGAAAACCCACGCTTTAATAAAATTAAGCGTTCAATCTCCAGGCCGTCAGTTGGAGGGAAGCCAGATTCGGATGTTCGAATGGACCTTGAACAAGAAGGTCCTGTGTCAAAGGTAGCTTCCATGGTGGAGCCGATGACATATTCACCAGGTCTGCATACCAAGTCCTGCGTGGCCACGCAGGAGCTATCAAGATTACCGAAGCCCTCTCCTGATTGATCCTGGCTACCAACCTGGGAATGAGAGGAAATGGTGGGAACACATAAGCTAGGTTGAAGGTCCAAGGCGCTACTAGTGCATCCACTAGAGTCGCCTTGGGATCCCTGGATCTGGACCCGTAGCAAGGAACCTTGAAGTTCTGACGAGACGCCATCAGATCCATGTCTGGAATACCCCATAATTGAGTTATTTGGGCAAAGATTTCCGGATGGAGTTCCCACTCCCCCGGATGGAAAGTCTGACGACTCAGAAAATCCGCTTCCCAATTTTCCACTCCTGGGATGTGGATTGCAGACAAGTGGCAGGAGTGATCCTCCGCCCATTGAATTATTTTGGTCACTTCTTCCATCGCCAGGGAACTCCTTGTTCCCCCCTGATGATTGATATATGCAACAGTCGTCATGTTGTCTGATTGAAACCGTATGAATTTGGCCTTTGCTAGTTGAGGCCAAGCTTTGAGAACATTGAATATCGCTCTCAGTTCCAGAATGTTTATCGGGAGAAGAGATTCTTCCCGAGACCATAGGCCCTGAGCTTTCAGGGGTTCCCAGACCGCGCCCCAGCCCACCAGACTGGCGTCGGTCGTGACAATGACCCACTCTGGTCTGCGGAAGCTCATTCCCTGTGACAGATTGTCCAGGGTCAGCCACCAATGGAGTGAATCTCTGGTCTTTTGATCTACTTGAATCGTCGGAGACAAGTCTGTATAATCCCCATTCCACTGTCTGAGCATGCACAGTTGTAATGGTCTTAGATGAATTCGTGCAAAAGGAACTATGTCCATTGCTGCAACCATCAATCCTATTACTTCCATGCACTGCGCTATGGAAGGACGAAGAACGGAATCATCTTGGGCAATATCATTATCTGTGGCATCATTGTCCCTACTTTGTTTGGACACTATGGCACAATTATCACATAAATTTAAATGGGGAGAAACCTTGGTTTTCATACATATAGAACATAGCTTATCTGATGGTACAGACATGTTAAACAGGCTTAAACTTGTCAACAAAGCACAAAAAACGTTTTAAAATAAAACCGTTACTGTCACTTTAAATTTCAAACTGAACACACTTTATTACTGAATATGTGAAAAAGTATGAAGGAATTGTTCAAAATTCACCAAAATTTCACCACAGTGTCTTAAAGCCTTAAAAGTATTGCACACCAAATTTCAAAGCTTTAACCCTTAAATTAACGGAACCGGAGCCGTTTTTACGTTTAACCCCTATACAGTCCCAGCTATCTGCTTTGCTGAGACCCAACCAAGCCCAGAGGGGAATACGATACCAAATGACGCCTTCTATAAGCTTTTTCAGTGGTTCTTAGCTCCTCACACATGCATCTGCATGCCTTGCTCTCCAAAAACAACTGCGCATTAGTGGCGCGAAAATGAGGCTCTGCCTATAACTAGAAAAGGCCCCCATCTGAAAAAGGTGTCCAATACAGTGCCTGCCGTTTTTCTAAACAATCCCCAAGATTATAATAACTATTAAGAGTTATAATCTGCAAAATATGCTTAGCAAAGTAATCGTTTTAGCCCAGAAAAATGTCTACCAGTTTTTTAAGCCCTTATGAAGCCCTTTATTCTTTTACTTAATCTAAGAAAATGGCTTACCGGTCCCCATAAGGGGAAATGACAGCCTTCCAGCATTACATAGTCTTGTTAGAAATGTGGCCAGTCATACCTCAAGCAGAAAAGTCTGCCAACTGTTTCCCCCAACTGAAGTTACTTCATCTCAACAGTCCTGTGTGGAAACAGCAATCGATTTTAGTAACGTTTGCTAAAATCATCTTCCTCTTACAAACAGAAATCTTCATCTCTTTTCTGTTTTAGAGTAAATAGTACATACCAGCACTATTTTAAAATAACAAACACTTGATTGAAGAATAAAAACTACATTTAAACACCAAAAAACTCTTAACCATCTCCGTGGAGATGTTGCCTGTGCAACGGCAAAGAGAATGACTGGGGTAGGCGGAGCCTAGGAGGGATCATGTGACCAGCTTTGCTGGGACTCTTTGCCATTTCCTGTTGGGGAAGAGAATATCCCACAAGTAAGGATGACGCCGTGGACCGGACACACCTATGTTGGAGAAAGCTAAAGACCCACCTCTTCCATCAGGCATTCAGTCCGCTTATCTGACCTTCAGAAACTCCTAACTTTTATGCCTTATATTGGTATATTTGTAAAGTGCTTTGAATCTCACAGGGAGAAAAGCGCTATATAAATCGCAAATTATTATTATATATAATGTAAAATATACAACATTAAAAGCTCAGGACTGGAAAAGAGCAGTGCTGATGGGAACTGTTATACTAGCTGTAGCTTATCGGGTTATCAACTTTATACCAGCTGGTCATTTTTTTTCTGCAGACCTCTGTAGTAATATGAACAGTAAGTTGCCTTTGCACCATGATAAAGTAATAAGGGCCTTCACTAAATCCTGTTTATATATTGAAATAATTAAAAAAAAAGGAGAAGTCACTAAAGCTCCTACTAAATTAAAAACAAGCATTACAATTGTGTGAACCATGATCCATTTGCACGAAAGTGATTACCAAAATAAATATAATAATACATAAGTAAATGGAGTACTTTTAGCAGACGGGGCTGTTACTAGTGGTGTTCCTTTGAACTCAGGTCTGGGGCCCGTTTTTTTGTTTGTTTTTTTTTTTTAACATATTAATCAGTGATATTAGCAAAGGGCTACAGGGGAAAGTATTTATGTTTGCAGATGATACAAAAAATTGTAATAGAGTAGATGTTCAAGGGGGGTGTTTTTAAAAAAAAATGGAGGCTTGGACAAATGACTGGGATCTCAAGTTTAACACTGCAAAAAGAAAAAAAATGATGCATTTAGTAGAAAAAAAAAATCCAAAGTTAATTACAGACCAAATAACATTTTACTGACGGTTACATATGAGAAATGGGAGAATTAGTATTTCAGATTATTTAAAATTTACCAAACAATATAGTATTGCAGCAAGTAAGTCTTGTACTGGCAGTACCCGCAAAAAAAACAGTCTCAACATTAACAGTGAAGAGGCAACTCCCAGATGCTGGCCTTCTAGTCAGAGTTGCAAGGAAAAAGCCATATCTCAGACTGGCCAATAAATTTAAAAGAAAAAAAGGATTTAAATAGGCAAAAAGGAAATTTATGCTTACCTGATAAATTTATTTCTTTTACGATATGACGAGTCCATGGATTTCATCCTTACTTGTGGGATTTAACCTCCTGCTAGCAGGAAGTGCAAAGAGCACCACAGCAGAGCTGTATATATAGCTCCTCCCTTCCCCTCCCCCTCCAGTCATTCGACCGAAGTTAGGAAGAGAAAGGAAAAGCCAAAGGTGCAGAGGTGACTGAAGTTTAACAAAAAAACAGAATTTATGCTTACCTGATAAATTACTTTCTCCAACGGTGTGTCCAGTCCACGGCGTCATCCTTACTTGTGGGAATATCTCTTCCCCAACAGGAAATGGCAAAGAGTCCAAGCAAAGCTGTCCATATAGTCCCTCCTAGGCTCCGCCCACCCCAGTCATTCGAACGACGGACAGGAGGAAAAAAACAGGAGAAACTATAGGGTGCCGTGGTGACTGTAGTTAGAGAAAATAATTCATCAAACCTGATTAAAAAACCAGGGCGGGCCGTGGACCGGACACACCGTTGGAGAAAGTAATTTATCAGGTAAGCATAAATTCTGTTTTCTCCAACATTGGTGTGTCCGGTCCACGGCGTCATCCTTACTTGTGGGAACCAATAACAAAGCTTTAGGACACGGATGAAGGGAGGGAGCAAATCAGGTTACCTAAACAGAAGGCACCACGGCTTGCAAAACCTTTCTCCCAAAAATAGCCTCTGAAGAAGCAAAAGTATCAAATTTGTAAAATTTGGCAAAAGTGTGCAGTGAAGACCAAGTTGCTGCCTTACATATCTGATCAACAGAAGCCTCGTTCTTGAAGGCCCATGTGGAAGCCACAGCCCTAGTGGAGTGAGCTGTGATTCTTTCTGGAGGTTGCCGTCCGGCAGTCTCGTAAGCCAATCGGATGATGCTTTTAAGCCAAAAAGAAAGAGAGGTAGAAGTCGCTTTTTGACCTCTCAGTTTGTCTGAACTCTTTTGTAGCTTCTAAATAGAATTTTAGAGCACGGACTACCTCTAAATTGTGTAACAAACGTTCCTTCTTTGAAACTGGATTCGGACACAAAGAAGGAACAACTATCTCCTGGTTAATATTTTTGTTAGAAACAACCTTTGGAAGAAAACCAGGCTTAGTACGCAAAACAACCTTATCTGCATGGAACACCAGATAGGGCGGAGAACACTGCAGAGCAGATAACTCAGAAACTCTTCTAGCAGAAGAAATAGCAACCAAAAACAAAACTTTCCAAGATAACAACTTAATATCTATGGAATGTAGAGGTTCAAACGGAACCCCTTGAAGAACTGAAAGAACTAGATTTAAACTCCAGGGAGGAGTCAAAGGTCTGTAAACAGGCTTGATCCTAACCAGAGCCTGAACAAATGCTTGAACATCTGGCACAGCTGCCAGTCGTTTGTGTAATAAGACAGATAAAGCAGAAATCTGTCCCTTTAGAGAACTCGCTGATAATCCTTTATCCAAACCCTCTTGTAGAAAGGAAAGGATCTTAGGGATTTTGATCTTATTCCATAAGAAACCCTTGGATTCACACCAGCAGATATATCTTTTCCATATTTTATGGTAAATTTTTCTAGTTACCGGTTTTCTGGCTTGAACTAGAGTATCTATCACAGAATCTGAAAACCCACGCTTTGATAGAATCAAGCGTTCAATCTCCAAGCCGTCAGCTGGAGGGAGACCAGATTTGGATGTTCGAATGGACCCTGTACAAGAAGATCCTGTCTCAAAGGTAGCTTCCATGGTGGCACCGATTACATATTCACCAGGTCTGCATACCAAGTCCTGCGTGGCCACGCAGGAGCTATCAAGATCACCGAGGCCCTCTCCTGCTTGATTCTGGCTACCAGCCTGGGAATGAGAGGAAACGGTGGAAACACATAGGCTAGGTTGAAGGTCCAAGGCGCTACTAGTGCATCCACTAGAGTCGCCTTGGGATCCCTGGATCTGGACCCGTAGCAAAGAACCTTGAAGTTCTGACGAGACGCCATCAGATCCATATCTGGAATGCCCCATAATTGAGTCAACTGGGCAAAGATCTCCGGGTGGAGTTCCCACTCCCCCGGATGGAATGTCTGACGACTCAGATAATCCGCCTCCCAGTTTTCCACACCTGGGATGTGGATCGCAGATAGGTGGCAGGAGTGATCCTCTGCCCATTTTATTATTTTGGTCACTTCTTTCATCGCCAGGGAACTCCTTGTTCCCCCCTGATGATTGATATAAGCAACAGTCGTCATGTTGTCTGATTGGAATCTTATGAATCTGGCCTTTGCTAGTTGAGGCCAAGCCCTGAGAGCATTGAATATCGCTCTCAGTTCCAGAATGTTTATCGGGAGAAGAGACTCTTCTCGAGACCATAGTCCCTGAGCTTTCAGGGATTTCCAGACCGCGCCCCAGCCCACTAGACTGGCGTCGGTCGTGACGATGACCCACTCTGGTCTGCGGAAGCTCATTCCCTGGGACAGGTGGTCCAGGGTTAGCCACCAACGGAGTGAGTCTCTGGTCTTCTGATCTACTTGAATCACTGGAGACAAGTCTGTATAGTCCCCATTCCACTGTTTCAGCATGCACAGTTGTAATGGTCTTAGATGAATTCGCGCAAAAGGAACTATGTCCATTGCTGCAACCATCAATCCTACTACTTCCATGCACTGAGCTACGGAAGGACGAGGAATTGAATGAAGAACTTGACAAGCGTTTAGAAGTTTTGACTTTCTGACTTCTGTCAGGAAAATCCTCATTTCTAAGGAATCTATTATTGTTCCCAAGAAGGGAACTCTTGTCGACGGAGACAGGGAACTTTTTTCTATGTTCACCTTCCATCCGTGAGATCTGAGAAAGGCCAGAACGATGTCTGTGTGAGCCTTTGCCTTTGACAGAGACGACGCTTGTATTAGAATGTCGTCAAGTACGGTACTACTGCAATGCCCCTTGGTCTTAGAACCGCTAGAAGGGATCCGAGTACCTTTGTGAAAATCCTTGGAGCAGTGGCTAATCCGAATGGGAGGGCCACAAACTGGTAATGTTTGTCCAGAAAGGCGAACCTTAGGAACTGATGATGTTCTTTGTGGATAGGAATATGTAGCTACGCATCCTTTAGATCCACGGTAGTCATAAATTGACCTTCCTGGATTGTGGGTAGAATCGTTCGAATGGTTTCCATTTTGAACGATGGTACTCTGAGAAATTTGTTTAGGATCTTTAAATCCAGAATTGGTCTGAAAGTTCCCTCTTTTTTGGGAACTACAAACAGATTTGAGTAAAATCCCATTCCTTGTTCCGCCGTTGGAACTGGGTGTATCACTCCCATCTTTAACAGGTCTTCTACACAATGTAAGAATGCCTGTCTCTTTATTTGGTTTGAGGATAAGTGAGACATGTGGAACCTTCCCCTTGGGGGGTAGTTCCTTGAATTCCAGAAGATAACCCTGAGAAACTATTTCTAGTGTCCAGGGATCCTGAACATCTCTTGCCCAAGCCTGAGCAAAGAGAGAGAGTCTGCCCCCTACTAGATCCGGTCCCGGATCGGGGGCTACTCCTTCATGCTGTTTTGTTAGCAGCAGCAGGCTTCTTGGCCTGCTTACCCTTGTTCCAGCCTTGCGTCGGTTTCCAGGCTGGTTTGGTTTGAGAGGCATTACCCTCTTGTTTAGAGGATGCAGAGTTAGAGGCCGGTCCGTTCCTGAAATTGCGAAAGGAACGAAAATTAGACTTATTCTTGGCTTTGAAAGGCCTATCTTGTGGGAGGGCATGGCCCTTTCCCCCAGTGATGTCTGAAATAATCTCTTTCAATTCTGGCCCAAAGAGAGTCTTACCCTTGAAGGGGATAGTAAGTAATTTTGTCTTGGAAGATACATCCGCTGACCAAGACTTTAGCCAAAGCGCTCTGCGCGCCACAATTGCAAACCCTGAATTTTTCGCCGCTAATCTAGCTAGTTGCAAAGTGGCATCTAAAATAAAAGAATTAGCCAACTTGAGTGCGTGAACTCTGTCCATAACCTCCTCATACGGAGTCTCTCTACTGAGCGACTTTTCTAGTTCCTCGAACCAGAACCACGCTGCTGTAGTGACAGGAACAATGCACGAAATGGGTTGCAGGAGGTAACCTTGCTGTGCAAAAATCTTTTTAAGCAAACCCTCCAATTTTTTATCCATAGGATCTTTGAAAGCACAATTATCCTCGATAGGAATAGTAGTGCACTTGTTTAAAGTAGAAACTGCCCCCTCGACCTTAGGGACTGTCTGCCATAAGTCCTTTCTGGGGTCGACCATAGGAAATAATTTCTTAAATATAGGAGGGGGGACAAAAGGTATGCCGGGCTTCTCCCACTCCTTATTCACTAAGTCCGCCACCCGCTTGGGTATAGGAAAAGCGTCAGGGTGCACCGGAACCTCTAGGAACTTGTCCATCTTGCATAATTTTTCTGGAATGACCAGGTTGTCACAATCATCCAGAGTAGATAACACCTCCTTAAGCAGTGCGCGGAGATGCTCTAATTTAAATTTAAATGTCACAACATCAGGTTCTGCTTGTTGAGAAATTTTACCTGAATCTGAAATTTCCCCATCCGACAAAACCTCCCTCATGACCCCTTCAGATTGGTGTGAGGGTATGACAGCAATTCTCATCAGCGCCCTCCTGCTCTACAGTGTTTAAAACAGAGCAATCACGCTTTCTCTGATATGCAGGCATTTTGGATAAAATATTTGCTATGGAGTTATCCATTACTGCCGTTAATTGTTGCATAGTAATAAGCATTGGCGCACTAGAAGTACTAGGGGCCTCCTGCGTGGACAAAACTGGTGTAGACACAGAAGGAGATGATGTAGAACTATGTCTACTCCCTTCATCTGATGAATCATCTTGGGCAACTTTACTATCTGTGGCAATACTGTCCTTACTTTGTTTGGACGCTATGGCACAATTATCACACAATTTTGAAGGGGGACACACATTGATCTTCAAACATATAGAACATAGCTTATCTGAAGGTGCAGACATGTTAAACAGGCTTAAACTTGTCAAAAAAGTACAAAAACCGTTTTAAAACAAAACCGTTACTGTCTCTTTAAATGTTAAACAGTGCACACTTTATTACTGAATATGTGAAAAAGTATGAAGGAATTGTTCAAAATTTACCAAATTTTCACCACAGTGTCTTAAAGCATTCAAAGTATTGCACACCAATTTTCAGAGCTTTAACCCTTAAAATAAAGAAACCGGAGCCGGTTACAGTTTTAACCCCTCTACAGTCCCAGCTACAGCCTTTGCTGCGACTTTACCAAACCCAGGGGGGAATACGATACCAGATGAAGCCTTCTAGGAACTTTTCCAACTACTTTCAGATCCTCACACATGCATCTGCATGTCTTGCTCTCAAAAGTAACTGCGCATTAATGGCGCGAAAATGAGGCTCAGCCTACAACTGGGAAGGCCCTTCCTGACTGGAAAGGTGTCTAACACAGTGCCTGACGTTAAAAAACATTCCCCAAGCTTATAAGTGTGAATTACAAGCATAAACATGTATAAAATGCCTAAATAAAGCAATCGATTTTGCCCATAAAAGTGTCTACCAGTTTTATAGCCCATATTAAGCCCTTTATTCTGTTTGAGACTAAGAAAATGGCTTACCGGTCCCCATGAGGGGAAATGACAGCCTTCCAGCATTACACAGTCTTGTTAGAAATATGGCTAGTCATACCTTAAGCAGAAAAGTCTGCTAACTGTTTCCCCCAACTGAAGTTACTTCATCTCAACAGTCCTATGTGGAAACAGCAAACAATTTTAGTTACTGTCTGCTAAAATCATCTTCCTCTCACAAACAGAACTCTTCATCTTTTTCTGTTTCAGAGTAAATAGTACATACCAGCACTATTTTAAAATAACAAACTCTTGATAGTAGAATTAAAAAACTACAACTAAACACCACATACTCTTAACCATCTCCGTGGAGATGTTGCCTGTGCAACGGCAAAGAGAATGACTGGGGTGGGCGGAGCCTAGGAGGGACTATATGGACAGCTTTGCTGGGACTCTTTGCCATTTCCTGTTGGGGAAGAGATATTCCCACAAGTAAGGATGACGCCGTGGACCGGACACACCAATGTTGGAGAAATAAATACCTGTCTTAGAAATGACAGGGTGGGCCGTGGACTTGTCATATTGTACAATAAATAAATGTATCAGGTAAGCATAGATTTCCTTTTCTTTTACAAGATAAGACAAGTCCACGGATTTCATCCTTACTTGTAGGATACAATACCAAAGCTACAGGACACAGATGAAAGGGAGGGACAAGACAGGAACCTAAACGGAAGGCACCACTGCTTGAAGAACCTTTCTCCCAAAAACAGCTTCAGAAGAAGCAAAAGTATCAAATTTGGAAAATTTGGAAAAAGTGTGAAGAGACGACCAAGTTGCAGCCTTGCAAATCTGTTCAACAGAAGCATCGTTTTTTTGTTTTTTTTCAAATGCTTTATTGAAAAACGTATAACCAATACAGACATGAAAATATGCGAAATGGTTACATATGCGTCAGTTTTTTGTTATTCTATAAATACAAAGGAACAACAGAGGAAGTATAACTGACAGAAAGAAAAAAAAAATGTATGCTTACCTGATAAATTTATTTCTCTTGTGGTGTATCCAGTCCACGGCTTCATCCATTACTTGTGGGATATTCTCCTTCCCAACAGGAAGCTGCAAGAGGATCACCCACAGCAGAGCTGTCTATATAGCTCCTCCCCTAACTGCCACCTCCAGTCATTCGACCGAAGTCAAGCAAGAGAAAGGAGAAACTATAGGGTGCAGTGGTGACTGTAGTTTAAAAATAAAAAACACCTGCCTTAAAATGACAGGGCGGGCCGTGGACTGGATACACCACAAGAGAAATAAATTTATCAGGTAAGCATAAATTTTGTTTTCTCTTGTAAGTTGTATCCAGTCCACGGCTTCATCCATTACTTGTGGGATACCAATACCAAAGCTATAGGACACGGATGAAGGGAGGGACAAGGCAGGCGCTTAAATGGAAGGCACCACTGCCTGTAAGACCTTTCTCCCAAAAATAGCCTCCGAAGAAGCAAAAGTATCAAATTTGTAGAATTTAGAAAAAGTATGAAGCAAAGACCAAGTCGCCGCCTTACAAATCTGTTCAACAGAAGCCTCATTTTTAAAAGCCCATGTGGAAGCCACCGCTCTAGTGGAATGAGCTGTAATTCTTTCAGGAGGCTGCTGGCCAGCAGTCTCATAAGCTAAGCGGATTATACTTCTTAACCAAAAAGAAAGAGAAGTTGCTGAAGCCTTTTGGCCTTTCCTCTGTCCAGAGTAGACAACAAACAATGCAGATGTTTGACGAAAATCTTTAGTAGCTTGTAAATAAAACTTTAAAGCACGAACCACGTCAAGATTGTGTAAAATACGTTCCTTCTTTGAAGAAGGATTAGGACACAGTGACAGAACAACAATCTCCTGATTGATATTCTTATTAGATACCACCTTAGGAAGAAACCCAGGTTTGGTACGCAAAACTACCTTATCTGCATGGAAGATCAGATAAGGGGAATCACATTGCAAGGCAGATAATTCTGAAACTCTTCGAGCCGAAGAGATAGCTACCAGAAACAGAACTTTCCAAGATAAAAGCTTGATATCTATGGAATGTAGAGGTTCAAACGGAACCCCTTGAAGAACTTTAAGAACTAAATTTAAACTCCAAGGCGGAGAAACAGGTTTAAACACAGGCTTGATTCTAACTAAAGCCTGACAAAACGCCTGAACGTCTGGAACATCCGCCAGACGCTTGTGCAAAAGAATAGACAGAGCAGAAATCTGTCCCTTTAAGGAACTAGCTGACAATCCCTTCTCCAATCCTTCTTGGAGAAAAGATAATATCCTGGGAATCCTGACTTTACTCCATGAGTAACCCTTGGATTCACACCAATAAAGATATTAACACCATATCTTATGATAGATTTTCCTAGTGACAGGCTTTCGAGCCTGAATTAAGGTATCAATGACCGACTCGGAGAAACCACGTTTTGATAAAATCAAGCGTTCAATCTCTAAGCAGTCAAACGCCGAGAAATTAGATTTGGATGGTTGAAAGGACCCTGAAGTAGAAGGTCCTGCCTCAGCGGTAGAGTCCATGGTGGAAGGGATGACATGTCCACCAGATCTGCATACCAAGTCCTGCGTGGCCATGCAGGTACTATCAAAATCACTGAAGCTCTCTCCTGCTTGATCTTGGCAATCAGACGAGGGAGCAGAGGAAACGGTGGAAACACATAAGCCAGGTTGAAAGACCAAGGTGCTGCTAGAGCATCTATCAGCGCTGCCTTGGGATCCCTGGACCTGGATCCGTAACAAGGGAGCTTGGCGTTCTGACGAGACGCCATGAGATCCAGTTCTGGTTTGCCCCAAAGTTGAATCAACTGTGCAAACACCTCCGGATGGAGTTCCCACTCCCCCGGATGAAAAGTCTGTCGACTTAGAAAATCCGCCTCCCAGTCCTCTACTCCTGGGATATGGATAGCTAATAGATGGCAAGAGAGAACCTCTGCCCATAGAATTATTTTTGAAACCTCCAACATTGCTAGGGAACTCCTTGTTCCCCCTTGATGGTTGATGTAGGCTACAGTCGTGATATTGTCCGACTGAAATCTGATGAACCTGACCGCAGCTAGCTGAGGCCAAGCCTGAAGAGCATTGAATATCGCTCTTAGTTCCAGAATGTTTATCGGAAGGAGTGTCTCCTCCTGAGTCCACAAGCCCTGAGCTTTCAGGGAGTTCCAGACTGCACCCAGGCCCAGAAGGCTGGCATCTGTCATTACTATTGTCCAATCTGGCCTGCGGAAGGTCATACCCTTGGACAGATGGACCCGAGATAGCCACCAGAGAAGAGAATCCCTGGTCTCTTGATCCAGATTTAGTAGAGGGGACAAATCTGTGTAATCCCCTTTCCACTGACTGAGCATGCAGAGTTGCAGCGGTCTGAGATGTAGGCGGGCAAACGGCACTATGTCCATTGCCGCTACCATTAAGCCGATAACTTCCATACACTGAGCCACTGAAGGGCGAGAAGTAGAATAAAGAACACGGCAGGAATTTAGAAGTTTTGACAACCTGGCCTCTGTCAGGTAAATCTTAATTTCTACAGAATCTATCAGAGTTCATAGGAAGGAAGCTCTTGTGAGAGGGGATAGAGAACTCTTTTCTTCGTTCACTTTCCACCCATGAGACCTCAGGAATGCCAGAACAATGTATGTATGGGACCTGGCGATTTGAAAATTCGACGCCTGTATTAGAATGTCATCTAGGTAAGGGGCTACTGCTATACCCCGCGGCCTTAGGACCGCTAGGAGTGACCCCAGAACCTTCGTAAAGATTCTTGGTGCCGTAGCTAACAGGTAATGCCTGTCTAGGAAGGCGAACCTGAGAAACTGATGATGATCTCTGTGTATCGGAATGTGCAGATAAGCATCCTTTAAATCCACGGTAGTCATATATTGACCCTCCTGGATCATAGGTAGGATGGTTCGAATAGTCTCCATCTTGAAGGATGGGACCCTGAGAAATTTGTTTAGGATCTTGAGATCTAAGATTGGTCTGAAGGTTCCCTCTTTCTTGGGAACCACAAACAGATTTGAATAGAAGACTTGCCCCTGTTCCTCCTGCGGAACTAGGTGGATCACTCCCATAACTAGGAGGTCTTGAACACAATGTAAGAATGCCTCTCTCTTTATCTGGTTTGCAGATAATTGTGACAGATTAAATCTTCCTTTTCGGGAAGAAGCTTTGAAGTCCAGAAGATATCCCTGGGACACGATTTCCAACGCCCAGGGATCCTGGACATCTCTTGCCCAAGCCTGGGCGAAGAGAGAAAGTCTGCCCCCTACTAGATCCGTTGCCGGATCGGGGGCTGATCTTTCATGCTGTCTTAGAGGAAGCAGCAGGTTTTTTGGCCTGCTTTACTTTGTTCCAAGCCTGGTTAGGTCTCCAGACCGGCTTGGACTGGGCAAAATTTCCCTCTTGTTTTGTATTAGAGGAAGTTGAAGCTGCGCCACTCTTGAAGTTTCGAAAAGGCACGAAAATTAGACTGTTTGGTCCTTAATTTGTTGGACCTATCCTGAGGAAGGGCGTGATCTTTTCCTCCAGTAATATCAGAAATGATCTCCTTCAGTCCAGGCCCGAATAGGGTCTGCCCCTTGAAGGGAATGTTAAGAAGCTTAGACTTTGAAGTAACGTCAGCTGACCAGGATTTAAGCCATAGCGCCCTACGCGCCTGAATAGCAAAACCTGAGTTCTTAGCCGTTAGTTTGGTTAAATGAACAACGGCGTCAGAAACAAATGAATTGGCTAGCTTAAGAGCTTTAAGCTTGTCAAGGATATCATCCAATGGGGTTTCTACCTGTAGAGCCTCTTCTAGAGACTCAAACCAGAAGGCTGCAGCAGCAGTGACAGGGACAATGCATGAAAGGGGCTGGGGAATAAAACCTTGTTGAATAAAAATTTTCTTAAGGTAACCCACTAATATTTTGTCCATTGGATCTAGAAAAGCACAACTGTCCTCGACAGGGAAAGTTGTACGCTTCGCTAGAGTAGAGACTGCTCCCTCCCCCTTAGGGACCGTTTGCCACAAGTCCCGTGTAGCGGCATCTATGGGAAATATCTTTTTAAAAACAGGAGGGGGAGAGAACGGTACACCTGGTCTATCCCATTCCTTAGTAATAATTTCTGAAAACCTCTTAGGGATTGGAAAAACATCAGTGTAAACAGCAACTGCATAGTATTTATCCAATTTACACAATTTCTCTGGGACTACAATGGCGTCACAGTCATCCAGAGTTGCTAAAACCTCCTTGAGCAACATGCAGAGGTGTTCAAGCTTAAATTTAAATGTATCAGAATCAGGTTGAAGTATCTTCCCTGAGTCAGAAAAATCCCCCACAGATAGAAGCTCTCCTTCGGCTTCTGCACATTGTGAGGGTATATCAGACATAGCTACTAAAGCGTCAGAGAGCTCTGTATTTGTTCTAGCCCCAGAGCTGTCTCGCTTTCCTTGTAACCCTGGCAGTTTGGACAATACTTCTGTAAGAGTATGATTCATAACTGCCGCCATGTCTTGTAAAGTATACGCAATGGGCGCGCTAGATGTATTTGGCGCCCCTTGAGCGGGAGTTAAAGGCTCTGACACGTGGGGAGAGTTAGTCGGCATAACTTCCCCCTTGTCAATTTCCTCTGGTGATAAATATTTTAAAGCCAGAATATGATCTTTATAACTTATAGTAAGATCAGTGCATTTGGTACACATTCTAAGAGGGGGTTCCACAATGGCTTCTAAACATAATGAACAAGGAGTTTCCTCTATGTCAGACATGTTTAACAGACTAGTAATGAGACCAGCAAGCTTTGAAAACACTTTAATTAATGTGAACAAGCAGAATATAAAAAACGGTACTGTGCCTTTAAGGGAAAAAAACAAACACAAAAACTGCAAAACAGTGAAAAAAGCAGTTAACTCTATGAAATTTTTACAGTGTATATAATAGACTAAAATAGCATTGCACTCACTTGCAAATGGATGATTAACCCCTCAGGTTAAAAAACGAAGCAAAAAAACGGTAAAAACCGTTATAACAGTCACAAGCAAACTGCCACAGCTCTACTGTGGCTCCTACCTTCCCATAAAACGACTTTTGTAGGCACAAAAACCCTTTACAGAGATCCAATATGTCAGGGGACTCCTTCAGGGAAGCTGGATGTCTCAGAATGTAAAAACAACTGCGCAATTAGAGCGCGAAAATAGGCCCCTCCCACCATGCACTCAAAGTCAGAGGGCCTTAAAAAACTATTCCTAGGAGTAAAATAACAGCCATGTGGAAACTAGGCCCCAAATAAAGATTTATCACCTCAGTAAAAAACGTTCTTTATATAAATGCAAACGTTTTACATACTAAGCCATAATAGAAAGTAATATGAAAATTACCCTTTACTGCAAGCATGATGCCAGTCGTTATTAAATCACTGCACTCAGGCTTACCTTAACTATATCAGGCACTGTCAGCATTTTCTAGTTCTTATCATCCTCTAGAAAATAATATACTGAACATACCTCAGGGCAGTTAATTCTACAGGCCGTTCTCCCAGCTGAAGTTTCCCCATATTCTTCAGTTATGTGTGAGAACAGCAGTGGACCTTAGTTACAACCTGCTAAGATGATCAAAAACCTCAGGCAAATTCTTCTTCTAATTTCTGCCTGAGGTAAAAAAACAGTACAACGCAGGCACCGTTTAAAAATAACAAACTTTTGATTGAAGATAAACTACACTAATTCACCACATCTCTCTAGCTACTTCCCTTGTTGAGAGCTGCAAGAGAATGACTGGAGGTGGCAGTTAGGGGAGGAGCTATATAGACTGCTCTGTTGTGGGTGATCCTCTTGCAGCTTCCTGTTGGGAAGGAGAATATCCCACAAGTAATGGATGAAGCTGTGGACTGGATACACCTTACAAGAGAAAAAGAAGTAGAAAACAGAATTTATGTTTACCTGATAAATTTCTTTCTCCAACGGTGTGTCCGGTCCACGGCGTCATCCTTACTTGTGGGATATTCTCTTCCCCAACAGGAAATGGCAAAGAGCCCAGCAAAGCTGGTCACATGATCCCTCCTAGGCTCCGCCTACCCCAGTCATTCGACCGACGTTAAGGAGGAATATTTGCATAGGAGAAACCATATGGTACCGTGGTGACTGTAGTTAAAGAAAATAAAATATCAGACCTGATTAAAAAAACCAGGGCGGGCCGTGGACCGGACACACCGTTGGAGAAAGAAATTTATCAGGTAAACATAAATTCTGTTTTCTCCAACATAGGTGTGTCCGGTCCACGGCGTCATCCTTACTTGTGGGAACCAATACCAAAGCTTTAGGACACGGATGAAGGGAGGGAGCAAATCAGGTCACCTAAATGGAAGGCACCATGGCTTGCAAAACCTTTCTCCCAAAAATAGCCTCAGAAGAAGCAAAAATATCAAACTTGTAAAATTTGGTAAAAGTGTGCAGTGAAGACCAAGTCGCTGCCCTACATATCTGATCAACAGAAGCCTCGTTCTTGAAGGCCCATGTGGAAGCCACAGCCCTAGTGGAATGAGCTGTGATTCTTTCGGGAGGCTGCCGTCCGGCAGTCTCGTAAGCCAATCTGATGATGCTTTTAATCCAAAAAGAGAGAGAGGTAGAAGTTGCTTTTTGACCTCTCCTTTTACCTGAATAAACAACAAACAAGGAAGATGTTTGTCTAAAATCCTTTGTAGCATCTAAATAGAATTTTAGAGCGCGAACAACATCCAAATTGTGCAACAAACGTTCCTTCTTTGAAACTGGTTTTGGACACAGAGAAGGTACGATAATCTCCTGGTTAATGTTTTTGTTAGAAACAACTTTTGGAAGAAAACCAGGTTTAGTACGTAAAACCACCTTATCTGCATGGAACACCAGATAAGGAGGGGAACACTGCAGAGCAGATAATTCTGAGACTCTTCTAGCAGAAGAAATCGCAACTAAAAACAAAACTTTCCAAGATAATAACTTAATATCAACGGAATGTAAGGGTTCAAACGGAACCCCCTGAAGAACTGAAAGAACTAAATTGAGACTCCAAGGAGGAGTCAAAGGTTTGTAAACAGGCTTGATTCTAACCAGAGCCTGAACAAAGGCTTGAACATCTGGCACAGCTGCCAGCTTTTTGTGAAGTAATACCGACAAGGCAGAAATCTGTCCCTTCAGGGAACTTGCAGATAATCCTTTTTCCAATCCTTCTTGAAGGAAGGATAGAATCCTAGGAATCTTAACCTTGTCCCAGGGGAATCCTTTAGATTCACACCAACAGATATATTTTTTCCAAATTTTGTGGTAAATCTTTCTAGTCACAGGCTTTCTGGCCTGAACAAGAGTATCGATCACAGAATCTGAGAATCCTCGCTTCGATAAAATCAAGCGTTCAATCTCCAAGCAGTCAGCTGGAGTGAAACCAGATTCGGATGTTCGAACGGACCCTGAACAAGAAGGTCTCGTCTCAAAGGTAGCTTCCAAGGTGGAGCCGATGACATATTCACCAGATCTGCATACCAAGTCCTGCGTGGCCACGCAGGAGCTATCAAGATCACCGACGCCCTCTCCTGCTTGATCCTGGCTATCAGCCTGGGGATGAGAGGAAATGGCGGGAACACATAAGCTAGTTTGAAGGTCCAAGGTGCTACTAGTGCATCCACTAGAGCCGCCTTGGGATCCCTGGATCTGGCCCCGTAGCAAGGAACTTTGAAGTTCTGACGAGAGGCCATCAGATCCATGTCTGGAATGCCCCACAGGTGAGTGACTTGGGCAAAGATTTCCGGATGGAGTTCCCACTCCCCCGGATGCAATGTCTGACGACTCAGAAAATCCGCTTCCCAATTTTCCACTCCTGGGATGTGGATAGCAGACAGGTGGCAGGAGTGAGACTCCGCCCAAAGAATAATTTTGGTTACTTCTTCCATCGCTAGGGAACTCCTTGTTCCCCCCTGATGGTTGATGTACGCAACAGTCGTCATGTTGTCTGATTGAAACCGTATGAACCTGGTCCTCGCAAGCTGGGGCCAGGCCTGGAGCGCATTGAATATCGCTCTCAGTTCCAGAATATTTATCGGTAGAAGAGATTCTTCCCGAGACCAAAGACCCTGAGCTTTCAGGGATCCCCAGACCGCGCCCCAGCCTATCAGACTGGCGTCGGTCGTGACAATGACCCACTCTGGTCTGTGGAACATCATCCCTTGAGACAGATTGTCCAGGGACAGCCACCAACGGAGTGAGTCTCTGGTCCTCTGATTTACTTGTATCTTCGGAGACAAGTCTGTATAGTCCCCATTCCACTGACTGAGCATGCACAGTTGTAATGGTCTTAGATGAATGCGCGCAAAAGGAACTATGTCCATCGCCGCCACCATCAACCCGATCACTTCCATGCACTGAGCTATGGAAGGAAGAGGAACGGAATGAAGTATCCGACAAGAGTCCAGAAGCTTTGTTTTTCTGGCCTCTGTTAGAAAGATCCTCATTTCTAAGGAGTCTATAATTGTTCCCAAGAAGGGAACCCTTGTTGACGGGGATAGAGAACTCTTTTCCACGTTCACTTTCCAGCCGTGAGATCTGAGAAAGGCCAGGACAATGTCCGTGTGAGCCTTTGCTTGAGGAAGGGACGACGCTTGAATCAGAATGTCGTCCAGGTAAGGTACTACTGCAATGCCCCTTGGTCTTAGCACCGCTAGAAGGGACCCTAGTACCTTTGTGAAAATCCTTGGAGCAGTGGCTAATCCGAAAGGAAGCGCCACGAACTGGTAATGTTTGTCCAGGAATGCAAACCTTAGGAACCGATGATGTTCCTTGTGGATAGGAATATGTAGATACGCATCCTTTAAATCCACCGTGGTCATAAATTGACCTTCCTGGATGGAAGGAAGGATAGTTCGAATGGTTTCCATCTTGAACGATGGAACCTTGAGAAATTTGTTTAAGATCTTGAGATCTAGGATTGGTCTGAACGTTCCCTCTTTTTTGGGAACTATGAACAGATTGGAGTAGAACCCCATCCCTTGTTCTCTTAATGGAACAGGATGAATCACTCCCATTTTTAACAGGTCTTCTACACAATGTAAGAACGCCTGTCTTTTTATGTGGTCTGAAGACAACTGCGACTTGTGGAACCTCCCCCTTGGGGGAAGTCCCTTGAATTCCAGAAGATAACCCTGGGAGACTATTTCTAGCGCCCAAGGATCCAGAACATCTCTTGCCCAAGCCTGAGCGAAGAGAGAGAGTCTGCCCCCCACCAGATCCGGTCCCGGATCGGGGGCCAATATTTCATGCTGTCTTGGTAGCAGTGGCAGGTTTCTTGGCCTGCTTTCCCTTGTTCCAGCCTTGCATTGGTCTCCAAGCTGGCTTGGCCTGAGAAGTATTACCCTCCTGCTTAGAGGACGTAGCCCCTTGGGCTGGTCCGTTTTTACGAAAGGGACGAAAATTAGGTCTATTTTTTGCCTTGAAGGGCCGATCCTGAGGAAGGGCGTGGCCCTTACCCCCAGTGATATCAGAGATAATCTCTTTCAAGTCAGGACCAAACAGCGTTTTCCCCTTGAAAGGAATGTTTAGTAGCTTGTTCTTGGAAGACGCATCAGCCGACCAAGATTTCAACCAAAGCGCTCTGCGCGCCACAATAGCAAACCCAGAGTTCTTAGCCGCTAACTTAGCCAATTGCAAAGAGGCGTCTAGAGTGAAAGAATTAGCCAATTTGAGAGCATTGATTCTGTCCATAATCTCCTCATAAGGAGGAGAGTCACTATCGAGCACCTTAAGCAGTTCATCAAACCAGAAATATGCGGCTGTAGTGACAGGGACAATGCATGAAATGGGTTGTAGAAGGTAACCCTGCTGAACAAACATCCTTTTAAGCAAACCTTCTAATTTTTTATCCATAGGATCTTTGAAAGCACAACTATCCTCTATGGGAATAGTGGTGCGTTTGTTTAAAGTAGAGACCGCTCCCTCGACCTTGGGGACTGACTGCCATAAGTCCTTTCTGGGGTCGACCATAGGAAACAATTTTTTAAATATGGGGGGAGGGACGAAAGGAATACCGGGCCTTTCCCATTCTTTATTAACAATGTCCGCCACCCGCTTGGGTATAGGAAAAGCTTCTGGGAGCCCCGGCACCTCTAGGAACTTGTCCATTTTACATAGTTTCTCTGGGATGACTAAATTTTCACAATCATCCAGAGTGGATAATACCTCCTTAAGCAAAATGCGGAGGTGTTCCAATTTAAATTTAAATGTAATCACATCAGATTCAGCCTGCTGAGAAATGTTCCCTAAATCAGTAATTACTCCCTCAGACAAAACCTCCCTGGCCCCCTCAGATTGGGTTAGGGGCCCTTCAGAGATATTAATATCAGCGTCGTCATGCTCTTCAGTAACTAAAACAGAGCAGCCACGCTTACGCTGACAAGGGTTCATTTTGGCTAAAATGTTTTTGACAGAATTATCCATTACAGCCGTCAATTGTTGCATAGTAAGGAGTATTGGCGCGCTAGATGTACTAGGGGCCTCCTGAGTGGGCAAGACTCGTGTAGACGAAGGAGGGAATGATGCAGTACCATGCTTACTCCCCTCACTTGAGGAATCATCTTGGGCATCATTGTCATTATCACATAAATCACATTTATTTAAATGAATAGGAATTCTGGCTTCCCCACATTCAGAACACAGTCTATCTGGTAGTTCAGACATGTTAAACAGGCATAACCTTGATCAGAAAGTACAAAAAACGTTTTAAAATAAAACCGTTACTGTCACTTTAAATTTTAAACTGAACACACTTTATTACTGCAATTGCGAAAAAACATGAAGGAATTGTTCAAAATTCACCAAATTTTCACCACAGCGTCTTAAAGCCTTGAAAATATTGCACACCAATTTTGGAAGCTTTAACCCTTAAAATAACGGAACCGGAGCCGTTTTAAGCTTTAAACCCCTTTACAGTCCCTGGTATCTGCTTTGCTGAGACCCAACCAAACCCAAAGGGGAATACGATACCAAATGACGCCTTCAGAAGTCTTTTATAAGTATCAGAGCTCCTCTCACATGCGACTGCATGCCATGCCTCTCAAAAACAAGTGCGCAACACCGGCGCGAAAATGAGACTCTGCCTATGCTTTGGGAAAGCCCCTAAAGAATAAGGTGTCTAAAACAGTGCCTGCCGATATTATTATATCAAAATACCCAGATAAAATGATTCCTCAAGGCTAAATATGTGTTAATAATCAATCGATTTAGCCCAGAAAAAGTCTACAGTTTAAATAAGCCCTTATGAAGCCCTTATTTACAATCGTAATAAACATGGCTTACCGGATCCCATAGGGAAAATGACAGCTTCCAGCATTACATCGTCTTGTTAGAATGTGTCATACCTCAAGCAGCAAGGGACTGCAAACTGTTCCCCCAACTGAAGTTAATTGCTCTCAACAGTCCTGTGTGGAACAGCCATGGATTTTAGTTACGGTTGCTAAAATCATTTTCCTCATACAAACAGAATTCTTCATCTCTTTTCTGTTTCTGAGTAAATAGTACGTACCAGCACTATTTGAAAATAACAAACTCTTGATTGAATAATGAAAAACTACAGTTAAACACTAAAAAACTCTAAGCCATCTCCGTGGAGATGTTGCCTGTACAACGGCAAAGAGAATGACTGGGGTAGGCGGAGCCTAGGAGGGATCATGTGACCAGCTTTGCTGGGCTCTTTGCCATTTCCTGTTGGGGAAGAGAATATCCCACAAGTAAGGATGACGCCGTGGACCGGACACACCTATGTTGGAGAAAAACAGTTTTCTTCAGGAATAAGATATCCTTTATGGGTCAACAGCGGTATGCACAACTATTGGTTAATTTAAATTTAGTTAAAAAGTGTCAACATAAGCATTTAACTGTATAAGGTATAATCTGATTGCATAGTTCCTGCAGGTAAGAAAGAAAGGAGTTATTAGGCCATAGAGATGGGTGATAAGTCGGTTAGGGCTAAAAAGTCTTTTGTCGATTACAGGTAGCGGAATGTAATGGGAGGTATATGGAGAAGAGGTACTGTTGGGTTCCTTATGTCGTGGGTGGGGGTTGTGTTTGGTTGATGTATTATTCCCATAGGAAGCAAATGGAATGATAGTCGTCTGTCTGTTTATTACGGTTAAAGTGGTATTTTTCTATTTTGAGTGACTGAGAGGTCGCTTCCTTCCAGACTGAAATTGATGGGAGGCTATGGCTTTTCCAATTTTTTGGTATCAGCCGTTTTGCTGAATTTGTCATAATAGTTAGTAATGCCAGTCGTAGTTTACATTTTATTTTAGTGAACTTGTTAAAGAGGAAGAACCAGATGTTTAGTTCGAGAGTTGTTGATAAGAAAGTTTCGAATTCCGTTTTGATTGTTTCCCAGTATGCCTGGGCGATGGGGCATGTCCACCATATGTGTGTTGGGGTGCCTATGGCATTGCAGCCCCTCCAACAGTTCGGTGAGAGCTCGGGGAGAATGGCATGCAGTCGATATGGGGTATAATACCATCTGTATAGAAGTTTGACGTTCATCTCCATTGTATAAATGGAAGATGAAGATTTCGTCATATAGGAAATAATTTTCAACCAGTCTTTGTGAGTTTGAGTGGAGCCGATTTCTTTTTCCCATTTTTGTATGTAAGAGGGGAGGGATAGGTGATACGTTTGCATGAGTAATTGGTGTGTGAAAGAGAGAAAGCCTTTGCTTAATGTTTCATTAATGCAGCTGCTTTCAAAGCTGGTCAAAGGGCGCGTGAGTTGGACTCTCTTGGGATGTTTAGTAAGGAAGTCAGAGTTGTTGGTATTGGAAAGTGGTGTATAGAAGAGCACCCACACTTAAGACAGCTTTAGCACCCAGTAAGATAGTTAGAAATAAATATTCTACTAACAACAATATAGGCGCCAATGTATTGGGCATTGGGCCCTTATCAAACAAGAACATAGTTTCAAAATGCTTTAGGAAACGCTGTGGTATGTGCAGCTTTATATCTCACAGGACTTCCACCTTAACATCCTCTACTACGGGGGAAAATTTTAATATCAAAAGTCACATGACATGTGAAACTACTTTTGTCATCTATCTTTTAAATTGTAAATGTGGGGCTCAGTACGTAGGTCGCACTTGTAGAAAAATTAAAAAAAGATGGGGAGAGCATGCCCATAATATCAAGAAGAATGCAAAATCCCATAGTGTATCCAGACATTGTTTGATCCATCATAAAAAACAAAAAAAAACTATAAAAATAACACCTATTGAAGCTATTCCTAAATCCTGTACCAATGCCTTCATGACCCTCAGGAGGAGAGAGACATTTTGGATAAAAAAATTAAGAACTCTTCAACCTGATGGGCTCAATGAAAACTTAGATATGGCAGCTTTTTGATCTGATGTATTATGTTAACAAAAGCTGAAATTGTTGCTATTCCTGAAATTAAAATAGGACTCATAATATTTGTATCAATACTACATCACAATTATTAAGTGATAGGTATCACTATAGAAAATACCTACTGGTATTTCATAAATTATATAAAGACACATTGTATAGTCATATTGTGCACCACATTCACGCTGTGATTGTTTAATAATTTTAATAATTTTACAGCAACAAACACCATTTAGACAAAGGATTCCAGAAAGATCAACTTCTGGGTACCTTTATGTAAATTTAATTAATTTAAAGTGCACTCACTTTTTTTTCTAATATTGCACACCATCTTACGCAGTGGTTGCTTACTACCTAAACACTAACAAAGATTCATTAGGTCCAATATTCACTAAATTGTTTGTTCTGGATTACTATAGAATTTATTTTAGTTTCACAATCAGGCTTAAAAGGTTTCTTATGTATAACAAAATATAGTAACACTTCCAACACAGTCGTTGTTTAATACCTATTTAGATTAATAAAAAAAAATTATTTTTTTTTAGTCACACTTTATCACTTAGATAATGTCACTCAATCAAATTACCATTTATAACTACCTGAGGGTAGTGCAACTTAGGGTACTTTTCACACAACCTAAATAAATAAATCTATTTTTTATTTCTATTTATTTATTTATTTTTTACTTAACATCACACTCACATAATGAATTTTCACCATTAGGGTATCACACTATCAATTAACAATAGGTTATTTTATTATGATTCTAGACACATTACACACAAATACTCAGTTCAAAATATATGGGGAATAATGACCGAATATAGCCCCTTTTTGGTAGAAAGGACCTTTTGAGCATTATAGTCCCATAGTATAGAATCATATCTTGTGACTGTATACATTGGATTAAAAATATAGCATCTTTCTAGCTTCGATATGTTTTCCATTCATTTAACACACTTATCATTTGATTAGCAAATGCTTAACTTACATATATATGGCTTATGATCGTAGGTTTTTTTATTCCAAGTTATATATAAAGGCAATGCTCTCTAAGTAGATGGCAATTACATGGGTATTTGGACTCCTCCCCCTACTATCGCTCCATTCTAGTATTGGAGCAAGGGGGTGGTTTGGTCCATCTATTGTTTTTGATCTTGCTAGTTGAGCCTTTGGGATTGGCCGAAAGAGTACCCAACGTCACACGCACTCCCCTGCAGTCACGCAGGGGGGGCGTAGGCTTACGGGTATCTTGATGAATAGTTATGTTCCCTTAAGCCACGCATGTGGGCGGGGTTCACGGACGCCACAATGAGAAAAAACATTTTGTCCAAATAAACGCCAATCCAGCAAACTCAGGGTAATCGGTATTTCAAATAAAAAATAAAAAAAAGACTATGATCAACATTGTGATTAACATTATAGATTAGCCATTATATGGTAAAAAACCGGACGATTTTCAACAGATGCATCTGTAATGGTGTTGATTTTTTGATATTACGGATCAACTAAAAAGTAAATATATCATTCCACCAAGGTCAGCATTCTATTATTATAATGGTATTTTAATAGATAACTTTTTATAATTAGAAAACATAAGCCTAGCTAATACACTTCTAGGGTACTAGTATGGAGCGAGAATGAATATTTGAGACAATAAATTACTACGATATGTATATACACTATTACACTTTGTGGTTTAATTTGATGTACTATGTATAAACATGTATTTGTGCTTATTGTGATATAAACCTATATAGGTTATGTTTAGAGATGTAGGATAATTTATAGTGATCTGAATGTTATATATGACTGAATTGTACTAATGCTGTCAAATGTTTTTAATTCTGTCTGTGAGGGTTTATGTTTATAGAGGTTGCTATACCAACTGATTACCAATACAGGTGTTAACACTTTAATGGTTAATTAATTGCTCCTCAGGACCAAGCCCCTTTTGGCTTTATCCTTTATATGTAGCAAGTGTTTGTAACATTGTTTTATAGCCTGATGAAACAGCCCTGTGGTGGCTGAGAAACGCGTCGCTTGATTTTAAATAAAGAACTTTTTATTATACACTTGCTACTATTCTTGTCCTAATTTGTGGGGGCAGAATATTTCCTTTGCTGGACTTTTATATTCAAGTTGGGATCACCTTTATCCTGCTGGCTGGAATCCGCAGTCCACTGGACGGCTGAGAGGTCCCAGTAACGCTGATATTGCACCTGGTGGTGCTTCGCCTCTTGTAAGTGCAACTTTTAAATATTCTATCTTCCTGGCCTAAACGGTACTGGGCTATGTTTTTGGCTTGTTTCATTCCAGGATTTAACTAATAGGCCATCCTAAGGATCATCTGGTTTCAGATCTCTAACTGGTGGTGACGTGAGCTGGACCACGTTTATAGTTCCAGTCTACTACAATAGCAGCATAAGGGTGCGCCTCACTTGTGAGTATATTCTATCTGTTGGTCCTGTGTGTTCTGGTGTTTTGACGTTACTAGGCCATGCTTGGCGCCTCTGTTCCTCTTCTTTTTTCAGGTATTGGAACCAATTTAACAGAAGCATCGTTTTTAAATGCCCATGAGGAAGCCACAGCCCTAGTGGAATGAGCCGTAATTCTTTCAGGAGGCTGCTGTCCAGCAGTCTCATACGCCAGACGGATGATACTCTTCAGCCAAGAAGAAAGAGTGGTGGCCAAAGCTTTCTGGCCCCTACGCTTTCCAGAAAAAACAACAAATAATGAAGATGATTGACGGAATTCTTTAGTCGCCTGTAAGTAAAACTTCAGGGCATGGACCACGTCCAAGTTATGCAATAGACGCTCCTTCTTAGAAGAAGGATTAGGACATAATGAAGGAACAACAATTTCCTTTTTAATATTCTTATTAGAAACAACCTTAGGAAGGAAACCAGGTTTGGTACGTAAAACCACCTTATCAGAATGGAAAATAAGATAATGCAAATCACATTGTAACGCTGAAAGCTCAGAAACTCTACGAGCAGAAGAAATAGCAACCAAAAATAAAACTTTCCAAGATAACTTAATATCTATGGAATGCATGGGTTCAAACGGAACCCCTTGAAGAACATTAAGAACTAAATTCAAACTCCAGGGTGGAGCAATTGGTCTAAACACAGGCTTGATCCTGGTCAAAGCCTGACAAAAGGATTGAACGTCTGGAACATCTGCCAAACGTTTGTGTAGTAAAATCAAAAAAGCAGAAATTTGTCCCTTTAAGGAACTTGCTGATAACCCCTTCTCCAATCCCTCTTGGAGAAAAGATAAAATCCTGGGAATCCTAACTCTACTCCATGAGTAGCCCTTGGATTCGCACCAATAAAGATATTTACGCCATATCTTATGGTAAATCTTTCTAGTAACAGGCTTACGTGCCTGAATCAAGGTATCAATGACCGAATCAGAGAACCCCCGCTTAGATAAAATCAAGCTGTGACAGACCCTTCTGTCAGGACTGAAGGAGTTAATTGTGTTTAGCTAAGAATCTAATTTCTAAAGACAGGTTTTCTGGCCTCAGCTATTGTGTGCTATAATTACATTTAAGTAATAAACAGGCCATTGTTTAATCACCCTCAGAGAGCAGACGCTAGGTGATAAGACAAGCCAAATGTGTTTAAGTTGTTATCTGCCTAAGTAAAGTATTTAAGTAATGTAATTCTACTGTTTCATAAAAGGGCGTCTTCCCCTTTTTATCTAAATGTACAAGAGTCTTTCAACCCCCCCATCTGGGGTCAAACCTGTATAAATACTAGGCATCTAGCCTTTAATAAATGTCATTCTGTTTAAACCTGAAAACTGGCTGGTTTGTGAATTGCTGATTTCCTATGCAGGACGTTGTTCTCTGGTATTAACCCTTGGTACACTGTTGGTACCGTAACATTGGTGGCAAGCGACGGGATGAACCTTATCGCCCAGAAGAGCAACTACACAAGCCAGTAACCTCAGGAAGAGGGGGATTATTACAATACTGACTAAGATGGAAAGAGTACCAGGGACAGAAGGAACCAATGGGCCCAGCATAGCAGACAGAACCCCCGCAGAAGCAAGCTTTGATCGGGCGGTTAAAATAAGACTGGCACATTATGGCCCCAACCCATCTGCGGAAATTATCGACCGGGTCATAGCAGCTGTGGAGGCCAACCTACTTCGCCAAAGAGGTGCTGCAGCTATTCCTGTTGGAACATTGCTTCAACAAGTTACCCGCAGGAGTTCGAGAGTGGGTTCGGGACCGTAAACCCTCCACCCTGCATGAAGCGGCTCGCTTGGCAGATGAGTATACGGATGCCCGCAAACTGGACACTTCTACCACTAAGCCCCCTGCTAGAGTGGAGTACAGACCCCCAGTCACCCCAGCAGCTGCCAGTTACCAACCCCCGGCACACCGCTATACCACACGGCCTGTGGCCACGAACTACCCTCAGAGAGCCCGGTTCAATTCGCGGGGCTACTCACAACCTATTCAGTGCTTTGGATGTAAGCAACTAGGGCACAAAAGACCAGAGTGTCCCCTAAATGCAGCGAACCAAGCACAGTCCTGGAGAAGACCCGCCGGCAGAATCCCACGTAACCCTCAGCCTGCGGCCCGCTACGTAGAGGCGCAAGAATGCTGGGGCATCCTACATGAGGCAGACCTTGTGCAAGCTGCCCACCGGAATAACCGGCAACTGGTTAAAGTGAATGGGAAGGAGGTCAGTGGTCTACGGGATACTGGTGCTACCATGACCTTGCTTCGAAAGAACTTGGTGTCTGAGAAACAGCACACAGGAGACACTGTGGCTGTGAGGGTAGCAGGGGGCACTGTGTTCCGCCTGCCTGTTGCCAGGGTGCATTTGGATTGGGGAGGGGGCGCTAGACCTGTGAATGTGGGGGTCATGAAGGATTTACCAGCTGATGTTCTCCTTGGAAATACCTTGGTCCCCCTTGTTTCTGCCTATGCTCCCATGGGTCCCGCTGATGTTAACCCTGTGACTACCCGTGCCCAGATCCGTGCAGCAGAGACTGACCCCCCTGCTGCTAAGCCCCAGGACGCTGAGCTCAGTAAATCTCTATCCGCTATTGATACGTGGAAGTCCCGTTACAATGCGCTGATGAAGGAGAAGAGTCACGTAGAGGATGAAATGGTCACGTTAAATAATCATGTAACAGTGCTAGCAGGAGAGAAGAGGAGCGCAGAGGAAAAAGCACGTTTAGAACAGGAATCTCTGCTAGACAGGCTGCACCGACAGACTGCAGAAAACACCAGCTTGAGAGTGGAACATGAAACATTAAAGACAAACTTAGTGACACTTGAGGAGAAGCTGACGCTGGCTCATAGTGAGGTGCAGCAACTCAAGGGCACCCTATGTCAGTATGAAGGGATTGTGGATACCTATAAAGAGCAGGTACAGAAAACTCGTAAAGAAGCTGATGGGATTTTGAAGGACTGTTTAGCCCTAGTCTGGGCACTGAGGAAGTTGAACCCTTGTTTGTATGGACAGGAATTCTCTCTCATAACGGAAATACAGATGGATTGTCCTGACAAACTGACATGCCTACCACCTTCTAGTCCGGTCATCCCCAGGTTGACCCGCCAAAGGGTCAAGCCGGGTCTGCCGGAGTGTTCCACAAGGGGGGAGCTATGTGACAGACCCTTCTGTCAGGACTGAAGGAGTTAATTGTGTTTAGCTAAGAATCTAATTTCTAAAGACAGGTTTTCTGGCCTCAGCTATTGTGTGCTATAATTACATTTAAGTAATAAACAGGCCATTGTTTAATCACCCTCAGAGAGCAGACGCTAGGTGATAAGACAAGCCAAATGTGTTTAAGTTGTTATCTGCCTAAGTAAAGTATTTAAGTAATGTAATTCTACTGTTTCATAAAAGGGCGTCTTCCCCTTTTTATCTAAATGTACAAGAGTCTTTCAACCCCCCCATCTGGGGTCAAACCTGTATAAATACTAGGCATCTAGCCTTTAATAAATGTCATTCTGTTTAAACCTGAAAACTGGCTGGTTTGTGAATTGCTGATTTCCTATGCAGGACGTTGTTCTCTGGTATTAACCCTTGGTACACTGTTGGTACCGTAACACAAGCATTCAATCTCCAAGCAGTCAGTTGCAGAGAAACTAGATTCGCGAAGGGTCCCTGAATGAGAAGGTCCTACCTCAATGGAAGCTTCCACAGCGGCAGAGAAGACATGTCCACTAGATCGGCATACCAAGTCCTGCGAGGCCACGCAGGTGCGATTAGAATTACTGAAGCCGTCTCCTGTTTGATCCGAGCAATCACCCTGGGCAGTAGAGCAAACGGTGGAAACACATAAGCTAGGTTGAACAACCAAGGCACTGCCAAGGCATCTATCAGTTCGGCCTGAGGATCCCTTGACCTGGATCCGTATCTTGGAAGCTTGGCATTCTGACGAGATGCCATCAGATCCAACTCCGGTCTGCCCCATCTGAGGATCAGAGTGGCAAAGATCTCCGGATGGAGTTCCCACTCCCCCGGATGAAACGTCTGTCTGCTTAAAAAAATCCGCTTCCCAGTTGTCCACTCCTGGGATGTAGATTGCTGACAGATAACAAGAGTGGGCCTCATCCCATCGAATTATCTTGGATACTTCTGTCATTGCTAACGAACTCCTTGTTTCTCCCTGATGATTGATGTAAGCCACAGTTGTGATGTTGTCCGACTGAAAGCGAATGAATTTGGACGAAGCCAACTGAGGCCACGCCTGAAGTGCATCGAAAATTGCTCTCAATTCCAGAATATTGATTGGAAGAAGTGACTCTGACTAAGTCCACACACCATGAGCCTTCAGGGAATTCCAGACTGCACCCCAACCTAGTAGACTGGCGTCCGTCATCACTATCACCCTCACTATCACCCATGAGGGTCTGCGGAAGCACGTCCCTTGGGACAGATGATCCTGCGACAACCACCAAAGAAGAGAGTCTCTTGTCTCTTGATCCAGATCTATCTGAGGAGACAAATTTGCATGATCTCCATTCCACTGTCTGAGCATGCTCAGCTGTAGTGGTCTGAGATGAAAACGAGCAAACAGAATGATGTCCATTGCCGCCACCATCAATCCAATTACTTCCATGCACTGGGCCACTGATGGCCAAGAATTGGACTGAAGGGCTCGGCATGTATTTAGAATCTTTAACTTTCTAACCTCCGTCAAGAAGATTTTCATAGATATGGAATCTATTAGCGTTCCCAAGAAGGGAACCCTTGTCTGTGGAATTAATTAACTCTTTTCTAGATTCACCTTCCACCCGTGAGTCCTTAGAAAGGACAGAACCATGTCCGTATGAGACTTTGTCAGATGGTAAGATGCCACCTGGATCAGAATATCGTCCAGATAAGGCGCCACTGCAATGCCCCGCGGCCTGAGATCCGCCAGAAGGGACCCTAGAACCTTCGTGAAGATCCTGGGTGCTGTGGCCAACCCAAAGGGAAGAGCCACGAACTGAAAATGTTTGTCTAGGAAGGAAAACCTTAGGAACTGATGATGATCCTTGTGGATAGGAATATGAAGGTATGCATCCTTCTAGTCCACGGTAGTCATATATTGACCCTCCTGGATCAATGGTAGAATTGTTTGAATAGTCTCCATCTTGAAGAATGGGAATCTGAGAAACTTGTTTAGACTCTTGAGATCTAAAACGGGTCTGAACGTTCCCTCTTTTTTGGGAACCACGAAAAGATTTGAGTAAAACCCCTGCCCCTGTTCCAGTATGGGAACGGGACGAATTACTCCCATAGTAGAGAGGTCTTTTACACAACGTAAGAACGCCTCTCTTTTTATCTGGTCTACAGACAATCGAGAAAGAAGAAACCTCCCCCTTGGGAGAGAATTTTTTAATTCCAGTTGATACTCTTGGGACACAATTTCCAGTGTCCAGGGGTCCTGAACATCTCTTACCCAAGCCTGGACAAAGAGAGAAAGTCTGCCCCCTACTAGATCCGGTCCCGGATCGGGGGCTGCACCTTCATGCTGTCTTGGTAGCAGCAGCGGGCTTCTTGGGTTGTTTACCCTTGTTCCAAGCCTTAGAGACTGTTTGCCAAGAGTCCCGAACACTGTCAGATATGGTATACATTTTCTTAAAATTAGGAGAAGGTGAGAACGGGATACCCGGTCTGTCCCATTCCCTCTTGATAATATCCGAAATTCTCTTAGGAACCGGAAAAACATCAGTGTAAGCAGGTACCTCTAAGTATTTGCCCATCTTACACAATTTCTCTGGTGGTACCACAATAGAGTCACAGTCATCCAGAGTCGCTAAAACCTCCCGAAGTAACAGGGGGAGGTGTTCAGGCTTAAATCTAAAGGACATGACGTCCGAGTCTGTCTGAGGTAACACACTTCCCGAATCGGAAAGTTCCCCCTCAGACAGAAGTTCCCTGACCCCCAAATCAGATCCCTGTGAGGGTACATCGGAAATAGCCAACAAGGCATCAGAGGTCACAGTATTCAAATTGACTTCTGTCCTGCTGTGTTTGCCCTGTAACACTGGTAACTTAGATAATACCTCTGTAAGGGTAGTTGACATAACTGCAGCCATATCCTGCAGAGTGAATGAATTAGACGTGGTTGAAGAACCCTGCGTCGCTTGGGTGGGCGTTAAAGGTTGTGACGCTTGGGGAGAGCTTGGCAGCATATCCTGATTCTCCTCAGACTGAGAATCATCCTTGGCCTTAAATAAAATTTGAGTTTTACATTGTTAGGCCCTTTCAGTACATGAAGGACAAAAAGTGAGAGGGGGTTCCACAATGGCATCTAAAAACATATAACAAGTAGTTTCCCCAAGTTCAGACATGTTAGACAGACTAGCAATAATAGTCGTTCTTAACCTTATTTATTGACCTCTGAAGTAAAAAAAAAAAAAAAACAACATTAAAAAAAAAGTGTACTGCGTTTTTAAATGATAAAAGCGCAACAATTTTTCTGTATCTCAAAAAATCATGTTTGCAGCAATAAAAAAAATGTCCTAATATGTCCAAATTAGCTAGATAATATTGCACCACTGTTAGGATATGCTACGTAACAGTTTATATCACCTTTTATCAAATATAACCAAATTTTAAACAAACTAGGCTCCTGCACGGAGCTGTGGCGCCTACCTGCCCCCAGAGTACTCTAATTCTGCGAGGATGACGATCCTTCGTCTGCAAATTAACTTGGGCCTCCACTGGAGCTTAGGACTTTGCTGCGTATACTGAGGGAATACAGCTTGTCTGAGCACACAAAATAGCCCCCCCCCCCCCCCACCATGGGCGTCTCATGAGCCGTCTAACAAACTGCAAGGGAAGAAAATAAAATGGCGATCCCAAGCACAGAGTATAAGCCATGTGTCCCTCTAATAAATATGCACAATACAAACCGCATGGGAAGAAAATAAAATGTCGATCCCAAGCACAGAGTATAAGCCATGTGTCCCTCTAACAAATATGCACAATACATATCGTAACTCAGAAAATAACAGCCATACTCTTCTCAGGCCAATTATAAATAAATAATAGGACAGTCCTTAGACCACAACCGCATCTCCTGGCGTCTAGCCCATATTGACATATTAGCATCAATATAAAAAAGGGAATTCAAGTTCCACCATTATACATATAGTGCCTACTGATCACCTCTTCCCAGGTAGGGAATAATGTCAGCCTGTTCTGATTTGTCAAGTCTCCCCAGAATCAAAAGACTGAACATACCTCAATGCTGCTTGTAGCATGACATCGTTCTCCACACTGAAGATTTTTCTTACACTACCTTCAGAAGCTCTGTGGGAACCAGTATGGATCTTAGATAACGTTTGCTAACATCATCAACATCAGGGCAGAAAAATATAATGTCTCCATTCCTCTTGGGAAGCCCCAGACTGACGATTTCTCCCTGAGAAAAACAGTACTCACTGGAACCATTTAAAAATAAAAAAACTTCTTGATTGAAGAATCTAAACTAACACCTCACTTTACCTCTTCCTATCGCTAACACAGGCAAAGAGAATGACTGGAGGTCATATCATACCTTGTAAAAGAAATTATATTTTTCTACATTGGGGAGTGCAATTCCACAGCATTTTTAATTGGCCATTAGTCTATGCATAGCAATTCTTGGTTTCTTCTTATGCCAAATAAACCGGGATATATATATGAATTAATTTGGAAAATATCCTTCTTTCATAATACAATGGGTAAGGCCTGAAACACAAAGGCGTTTTGGAAAACAAACCATTTTAAAAACAGAATTTATGCTTACCTGATAAATTACTTTCTCCAACGGTGTGTCCGGTCCACGGCGTCATCCTTACTTGTGGGAATATCTCTTCCCCAACAGGAAATGGCAAAAAGTCCCAGCAAAGCTGGCTATATAGTCCCTCCTAGGCTCCGCCCACCCCAGTCATTCGACCGACGGACAGGAGGAAAAATATAGGAGAAACCATATGGTACCGTGGTGACTGTAGTTAGAGAAAATAATTAATCAGACCTGATTAAAAAACCAGGGCGGGCCGTGGACCGGACACACCGTTGGAGAAAGTAATTTATCAGGTAAGCATAAATTCTGTTTTCTCCAACATTGGTGTGTCCGGTCCACGGCGTCATCCTTACTTGTGGGAACCAATACCAAAGCTTTAGGACACGGATGAAGGGAGGGAGCAAATCAGGTTACCTAAACGGATGGCACCACGGCTTGCAAAACCTTTCTCCCAAAAATAGCCTCCGAAGAAGCAAAAGTATCAAATTTGTAAAATTTGGCAAAAGTGTGCAGTGAAGACCAAGTCGCTGCCTTACATATCTGGTCAACAGAAGCCTCGTTCTTGAAGGCCCATGTGGAAGCCACAGCCCTAGTGGAGTGAGCTGTGATTCTTTCAGGAGGCTGCCGTCCGGCAGTCTCGTAAGCCAATCGGATGATGCTTTTAAGCCAAAAGGAAAGAGAGGTAGAAGTCGCTTTTTGACCTCTCCATTTACCAGAATAGACGACAAACAGAGAAGATGTTTGTCTGAAATCTTTTGTAGCTTCTAAATAGAATTTTAGAGCACGGACTACGTCCAAATTGTGTAACAAATGTTCCTTCTTTGAAACTGGATTCGAACACAAAGAAGGTAAAACTATCTCCTGGTTAATATTTTTGTTAGAAACAACCTTTGGAAGGAAACCAGGCTTAGTACGCAAAACCACCTTATCTGCATGGAACACCAGATAGGGCGGAGAACACTGCAGAGCAGATAACTCTGAAACTCTTATAGCAGAAGAAATAGCAACCAAAAACAAAACTTTCCAAGATAACAACTTAATATCTATGGAATGTAGAGGTTCAAACGGAACCCCTTGAAGAACTGAAAGAACTAGATTTAAACTCCAGGGAGGAGTCAAAGGTCTGTAAACAGGCTTGATCCTAACCAGAGCCTGAACAAATGCTTGAACATCTGGCATAGCTGCCAATCGTTTGTGTAGTAAGACAGATAAAGCTGAAATCTGTCCCTTTAGAGAACTCGCAGATAATCCTTTATCCAAACCTTCTTGTAGAAAGGAAAGAATCTTAGGAATTTTTACCTTATTCCAAGGGAATCCCTTGGATTCACACCAGCAGATATATCTTTTCCATATTTTATGGTAAATCTTTCTAGTTACCGGTTTTCTGGCCTGAACCAGAGTATCAATCACCGAATCTGAAAACCCACGCTTTGATAGAATAAAGCGTTCAATCTCCAAGCTGTCAGCTGGAGGGAGACCAGATTTGGATGTTCGAATGGACCCTGAACAAGAAGGTCCTGTCTCAAAGGTAGCTTCCATGGTGGAACCGATGACATATTCACCAAGTTTGCATACCAAGTCCTGCGTGGCCACGCAGGAGCTATCAAGATCACCGAGACCCTCTCCTGTTTGATCCTGGCTACCAGCCTGGGAACGAGAGGAAACTGTGGGAACACATAAGCTAGGTTGAAGGTCCAAGGCGCTACTAGTGCATCCACTAGAGTCGCCTTGGGATCCCTGGATCTGGACCCGTAGCAAGGAACCTTGAAGTTCTGACGAGACGCCATCAGATCCATGTCTGGAATGCCCCATAATTGAGTCAACTGGGCAAAAATCTCCGGGTGGACTTCCCACTCCCCCGGATGGAATGTCTGACGACTCAGATAATCCGCTTCCCAGTTTTCCACACCTGGGATGTGGATCGCAGATAGATGGCAGGAGTGATTCTCCGCCCATTGTATTATTTTGGTTACTTCTTTCATCGCCAGGGAACTCCTTGTTCCCCCCTGATGATTGATATACGCAACAGTCGTCATGTTGTCTGATTGGAATCTTATGAATCTGGCCTTTGCAAGCTGAGGCCAAGCCCTGAGAGCATTGAATATCGCTCTTAGTTCCAGAATGTTTATCGGGAGAAGAGACTCTTCCCGAGACCATAGTCCCTGAGCTTTCAGGGATTCCCAGACCGCACCCCAGCCCACTAGACTGGCGTCGGTCGTGACAATGACCCACTCTGGTCTGCGGAAGCTCATTCCCTGGGATAGGTGGTCCAGGGATATCCACCAACGGAGTGAATCTCTGGTCTTCTGATCTACTTGAATCACTGGAGACAAGTCTGTATAGTCCCCATTCCACTGTTTCAGCATGCACAGTTGTAATGGTCTTGGATGAATTCGCGCAAAAGGAACTATGTCCATTGCTGCAACCATCAACCCTACTACTTCCATGCACTGAGCTATGGAAGGACGTGGAACAGAATGAAGAACTTGACAAGCGCTTAGAAGTTTTGACTTTCTGACATCTGTCAGAAAGATCCTCATTTCTAAGGAATCTATTATTGTTCCCAGGAAGGGAACTCTTGTTGACGGAGACAGAGAACTTTTTTCTATGTTCACCTTCCATCCGTGAGATCTGAGAAAGGCCAGAACGATGTCTGTATGAGCCTTTGCTTTTGAAAGGGACGACGCTTGTATTAGAATGTCGTCCAAGTATGGTACTACTGCAATGCCCCTCGGTCTTAGAACCGCTAGAAGGAACCCGAGTACCTTTGTGAAAATTCTTGGAGCAGTGGCTAATCCGAATGGGAGGGCCACAAACTGGTAATGTTTGTCCAGAAAGGCGAACCTTAGGAACTGATGATGTTCTTTGTGGATAGGAATATGTAGGTACGTATCCTTTAGATCCACGGTAGTCATAAATTGACCTTCCTGGATAGTGGGTAGAATTGTTCGAATGGTTTCCATTTTGAACGATGGTACCCTGAGAAATTTGTTTAGGATCTTTAAATCCAGAATTGGTCTGAAGGTTCCCTCTTTTTTGGGAACTACGAACAGATTTGAGTAAAATCCCATTCCTTGTTCCGTCATTGGAACTGGGTGTATCACTCCCATCTTTAGCAGGTCTTCTACACAATGTAAGAACGCCTGTCTCTTTATTTGGTTTGAGGATAAGTGAGACATGTGGAACCGTCCCCTTGGGGGTAGTTCCTTGAATTCTAGAAGATAACCCTGAGAAACTATTTCTAGCGTCCAGGGATCCTGAACATCTCTTGCCCAAGCCTGAGCAAAGAGAGAGAGTCTGCCCCCACTAGATCCGGTCCCGGATCGGGGGCTACTCCTTCATGCTGTTTTGTTAGCGGTAGCAGGCTTCTTGGTTTGCTTACCCTTGTTCCAGCCTTGCATCGGTTTCCAGGCTGGTTTGGACTGTGAGGCATTACCCTCTTGCTTAGAGGATGCAGAATTAGAGGCCGGTCCGTTCCTGAAATTACGAAAGGAACGAAAATTAGACTTATTCTTGGCCTTGAAAGGCCTATCTTGTGGGAGGGCGTGGCCCTTTCCCCCAGTGATGTCTGAGATAATCTCTTTCAATTCTGGTCCAAAGAGAGTTTTACCCTTGAAGGGGATGTTAAGCAATTTTGTCTTGGATGATACATCCGCTGACCAAGACTTTAGCCAAAGCGCTCTGCGCGCCACAATTGCAAACCCTGAATTTTTCGCCGCTAATCTAGCTAATTGCAAAGCGGCATCTAAAATAAAAGAGTTAGCCAACTTAAGTGCGTGAACTCTGTCCATAACCTCCTCATATGGAGTCTCTCTACTGAGCGACTTTTCTAGTTCCTCGAACCAGAACCACGCTGCTGTAGTGACAGGAACAATGCACGAAATGGGTTGTAGAAGGTAACCTTGCTGTACAAAAATCTTTTTAATCAAACCTTCCAATTTTTTATCCATAGGATCTTTGAAAGCACAACTATCTTTGATAGGAATAGTAGTGCGCTTGTTTAGAGTAGAAACTGCCCCCTCGACCTTAGGGACTGTCTGCCATAAGTCCTTTCTGGGGTCGACCATAGGAAATAATTTCTTAAATATAGGAGGGGGAACAAAAGGTATGCCGGGCTTCTCCCACTCCTTATTCACTATGTCCGCCACCCGCTTGGGTATAGGAAAAGCGTCGGGGTGCACCGGAACCTCTAGGAACTTGTCCATCTTGCATAATTTTTCTGGAATGACCAAGTTGTCACAATCATCCAGAGTAGATAGCACCTCCTTAAGCAGTGCGCGGAGATGTTCTAATTTAAATTTAAATGTCACAACATCAGGATCAGCCTGTTGAGAAATTTTTTCTGAATCTGAAATTTCCCCATCTGACAAAACCTCCCTTATGGCCCCTTCAGATTGGTGTGAGGGTATGACAGAACAATTATCATCAGCGCCCTCCTGCTCTTCAGTGTTTAAAACAGAGCAATCGCGCTTTCTCTGATATGCAGGCATTTTGGATAAAATATTTGCTATGGAGTTATCGATTACAGCCGTCAATTGTTGCATGGTAATAAGCATTGGCGCGTACTAGGGGCCTCCTGCGTGGGCAAAACTGGCGTAGACACAGAAGGAGATGATGTAGAACCATGTCTACTCCCTTCACTTGAGGAATCATCTTGGGCAATTTCATTATTTGTGGCAGTACTGTCCTTACTTTGTTTGGACGCTATGGCACAATTATCACACAATTTTGAAGGGGGAGACACATTGGCTTTCATACATATAGAACATAGCTTATCTGAAGGCACAGACATGTTAAACAGGCTTAAACTTGTCAATAAAGCACAAAAACCGTTTTAAAACAAGACCGTTACTGTCTCTTTAAATTTTAAATAGAGCACACTTTATTACTGAATATGTGAAAATATATGAAGGAATTGTTCAACATTTACCACAGTGTCTTAAAGCATTAAAAGTATTGCACACCAATTTTCAGAGCTGTAACCCTTAAAATAACGAAACCGGAGCCGGTTACAGATTTAACCCCTATACAGTCCCAGCTACAGCCTTTGCTGTGACTTTACCAAGCCCAGAGGGGAATACGATACCAAATGACGCCTTCTAGGAACTTTTCCTACTACTATCAGGTCCTCACACATGCATCTGCATGTCTTGCACTCAAAAACAACTGCGCAGTAATGGCGCGAAAATGAGGCTCAGCCTACAACTGGGAAGGCCCTTCCTGACTGGAAAAGGTGTCTAACATAGTGCCTGACGTTAAAAAACGTTCCCCAAGTTTATAAGTGTGAATTATCAGCATAAACATGTATAAAATGTCAAAATAAAGCAATCAATTTAGCCCATAAAAGTGTCTACCAGTTTTATAGCCCATATTAAGCCCTTTATTCTGTTTGAGACTAAGAAAATGGCTTACCGGTCCCCATGAGGGGAAATGACAGCCTTCCAGCATTACACAGTCTTGTTAGAAATATGGCTAGTCATACCTTAAGCAGAAAAGTCTGCTAACTGTTTCCCCCAACTGAAGTTACTTCATCTCAACAGTCCTATGTGGAAACAGCAATCGATTTTAGTTACTGTCTGCTAAAATCATCTTCCTCTCACAAACAGAAATCTTCATCTTTTTCTGTTTCAGAGTAAATAGTACATACCAGCACTATTTTAAAATAACAAACTCTTGATAGTAGAATAAAAAAACTACAACTAAACACCACATACTCTTAACCATCTCCGTGGAGATGTTGCCTGTGCAACGGCAAAGAGAATGACTGGGGTGGGCGGAGCCTAGGAGGGACTATATGGCCAGCTTTGCTGGGACTCTTTGCCATTTCCTGTTGGGGAAGAGATATTCCCACAAGTAAGGATGACGCCGTGGACCGGACACACCAATGTTGGAGAAAAGGTTTATTCTACCTGCTAATGATAAGGGGAAATCCATCTAGTTCTCTAAGTCTTTATCTAAAGGACTTAATTAATGGTGAGATGTTTAAGGCATACAAATTCATCGGATTTTTAGAAAATTTTGAGCCAAGATACTTTATTGCCTCTTGGGCATCTTGAAAGGGACTCACTGGGGAGTAAGCTTTTTTTTCTAACCACATTATTTCAGATTTAGCTTTGTTTATTGAGAAACCTGAAAAAGATTTAAATATTTCCAAGACCCTCAGAATTACCGATATGTTACTAGCAAAAACTTCTGTAAACACTAACATATCATCTGCATATAAAGGTAATTTTACACAAAAAATTTCCACTTTATTCTCGTCATTTTTTTCCCTAAGATAGATAGCCAAGGGTTCCAAAGCCAGGTTAAATAATAGGGGGGAGATTTGACATCCTTGCCTTGTACCCCTACTTAATCTGAAACTTGATGAATGTAAGTCATTTACACAGATTGTTGCAGTGGGGGAATTATATAATAATTGTATCATATTAAAAAAATTACCCTTAAATCCATAATTAGACAGGGATGTAAATAAATGGTCCTATACTAGGGAATTGAATGCCTTGTGTGTGTGTGTGTGTGTGTGTGTCTGTGTGTGGTGAAATTACTGCTGCATCCTTTCAAGTATTTCCTTTTTTTTTTTTTTAAGGAGAAAAATCAGTCAATAATAAACTCCAATTTTCTGACATTAGAAATCAAAGATCTCCCTTTCATAAAATCGGTTTGATCCGGATGTATAAGAGGGGCCATGATTGGTTGTAATCTTTTAGCTCAAATTTGAGTTAAAATTTTGTAGTCTGTATTTAATAATGATATGGGGCGATAAGAAAATACATTAAGGAAAAACAATTTTACAGTATACTGCCCCTTTAAATTTAAGAACACAAATATTTGAAATAAAAATGATAACATTTGTTAAAAATAAAGAATAATTGACTGAACAATGACACATTCAAAAATGTTCCATTGGAAAAACACTTGCTGGTATAATTGCAAATAGTGCCTGCGTGCTTTATCAATAAAGTATACAATGGCACTCCTGGTTATAAAAAAATAAAAAAATAAAAAATTATTTATAGTTACTTTATAAAAAACATAGTTAATATATTGACTCCATATAGAGCTTTTGTCAAGCCTAATAAACAAACCCTAGTAATTACATTGGCAAATGTTTAACTCCATAAAGTATTCCCCCAAAACCATTATAATGGCGCCATCTAAAAGTATCCAAATGTCGTACATATAAATAATATGAGAACAACTATAGTGGGCTTTTATAATCTGGATAACATAAAAATATGACCTAAAGTCGTTTCTGAAGTGAGCGTTAGAGCTCTAACGACAAAATTCCAGCCGCCTGAAAATAGCAGGAGTTAAGAGCTTTCTGGCTAACGCCGGTTTATAAAGCTCTTAACTACTGTACCCTAAAGTACACTAACACCCATAAACTACCTATGTACCCCTAAACCGAGGTCCCCCCACATCGCCGCCACTCTATTTAAATTTTTAACCCCTAATCTGCCGACCGCCACCTACGTTATACTTATGTACCCCTAATCTGCTGCCCCTAACCCCGCCGACCCCTATATTATATTTCTTAACCCCTAACTTGCCCCCCACAACGTCGCCGCAAGCTACTTAAAATAATTAACCCCTAATCTTCCGACCGCAAATCGCCGCCACCTACGTTATCCCTATGTACCCCTAATCTGCTACCCCTAACATCGCCGACCCCTATATTATATTTATTAACCCCTAATCTGCCCCCCTCAACGTCGCCGACACCTGCCTACACTTATTAACCCCTAATCTGCCGAGCGGACCTGAGCGCTACTATAATAAAGTTATTAACCCCTAACCCGCCTCACTAACCCTATCATAAATAGTATTAACCCCTAATCTGCCCTCCCTAACATCGCCGACACCTAACTTCAATTATTAACCCCTAATCTGCCGACCGGAGCTCACCGCTATTCTAATAAATGTATTAACCCCTAAAGCTAAGTCTAACCCTAACACTAACACCCCCCTAAGTTAAATATAATTTAAATCTAACGAAATAAATTAACTCTTATTAAATAAATTATTCCTATTTAAAGCTAAATACTTACCTGTAAAATAAATCCTAATATAGCTACAATATAAATTATAATTATATTATAGCTATTTTAGGATTAATATTTATTTTACAGGCAACTTTGTAATTATTTTAACCAGGTACAATAGCTATTAAATAGTTAAGAACTATTTAATAGTTACCTAGTTAAAATAATAACAAATTTACCTGTAAAATAAATCCTAACCTAAGTTATAATTAAACCTAACACTACCCTATCAATAAAATAATTAAATAAACTACCTACAATTACCTACAATCAACCTAACACTACACTATCAATAAATTAATTAAACACAATTCCTACAAATAAATACAATTAAATAAACTATCTAAAGTACAAAAAATAAAAAAGAACTAAGTTACAGAAAATAAAAAAATATTTACAAACATAAGAAAAATATTACAACAATTTTAAACTAATTACACCTACTCTAAGCCCCCTAATAAAATAACAAAGCCCCCCAAAATAAAAAATTCCCTACCCTATTCTAAATTAAAAAAGTTACAAGCTCTTTTACCTTACCAGCCCTGAACAGGGCCCTTTGCGGGGCATGCCCCAAGAATTTCAGCTCTTTTGCCTGTAAAAAAAAACATACAATACCCCCCCCAACATTACAACCCACCACCCACATACCCCTAATCTAACCCAAACCCCCTTAAAGAAACCTAACACTAAGCCCCTGAAGATCTTCCTACCTTGTCTTCACCATACCAGGTTCACCGATCCGTCCTGGCTCCAACATCTTCATCCAACCCAAGCGGGGGTTGGCGATCCATAATCCGGTCCAGAAGAGGCTCCAAAGTCTTCCTCCTATCCGGCAAGAAGAGGACATCCGGACCGGCAAACATCTTCTCCAAGCGGCATCTTCGATCTTCTTCCATCCGGAGCGAAGCGGCAGGATCCTGAAGACATCCAGCGCGGAACATCCATCCGGACCGACGACTGAACGACGAATGACTGTTCCTTTAAGGGACGTCATCCAAGATGGCGTCCCTCAAATTCCGATTGGCTGATAGGATTCTATCAGCCAATCGGAATTAAGGTAGGAATTTTCTGATTGGCTGATGGAATCAGCCAATCAGAATCAAGTTCAATCCGATTGGCTGATCCAATCAGCCAATCAGATTGAGCTCGCATTCTATTGGCTGTTCCGATCAGCCAATAGAATGCGAGCTCAATCTGATTGGCTGATTGGATCGGCCAATCGGATTGAACTAGATTCTGATTGGCTGATTCCATCAGCCAATCAGAAAATTCCTACCTTAATTCCGATTGGCTGATAGAATCCTATCAGCCAATCGGAATTCGAGGGACGCCATCTTGGATGACGTCCCTTAAAGGAACAGTCATTCGTCGTTCAGTCGTCGGTCCGGATGGATGTTCCGCGCTGGAGGTCTTCAGGATCCTGCCGCTTCGCTCCGGATGGAAGAAGATCGAAGATGCCGCTTGGAGAAGATGTTTGCCGGTCCGGATGTCCTCTTCTTGCCGGATAGGAGGAAGACTTTGGAGCCTCTTCTGGACCGGATTATGGATCGCCAACCCCCGCTTGGGTTGGATGAAGATGTTGGAGCCAGGACGGATCGGTGAACCTGGTATGGTGAAGACAAGGTAGGAAGATCTTCAGGGGCTTAGTGTTAGGTTTCTTTAAGGGGGTTTGGGTTAGATTAGGGGTATGTGGGTGGTGGGTTGTAATGTTGGGGGGGGGTATTGTATGTTTTTTTTTACAGGCAAAAGAGCTGAAATTCTTGGGGCATGCCCCGCAAAGGGCCCTGTTCAGGGCTGGTAAGGTAAAAGAGCTTGTAACTTTTTTAATTTAGAATAGGGTAGGGAATTTTTTATTTTGGGGGGCTTTGTTATTTTATTAGGGGGCTTAGAGTAGGTGTAATTAGTTTAAAATTGTAATATTTTTCTTATGTTTGTAAATATTTTTTTATTTTCTGTAACTTAGTTCTTTTTTATTTTTTGTACTTTAGATAGTTTATTTAATTGTATTTATTTGTAGGAATTGTGTTTAATTAATTTATTGATAGTGTAGTGTTAGGTTAATTGTAGGTAATTGTAGGTAGTTTATTTAATTATTTTATTGATAGGGTAGTGTTAGGTTTAATTATAACTTAGGTTAGGATTTATTTTACAGGTAAATTTGTTATTATTTTAACTAGGTAACTATTAAATAGTTCTTAACTATTTAATAGCTATTGTACCTGGTTAAAATAATTACAAAGTTGCCTGTAAAATAAATATTAATCCTAAAATAGCTATAATATAATTATAATTTATATTGTAGCTATATTAGGATTTATTTTACAGGTAAGTATTTAGCTTTAAATAGGAATAATTTATTTAATAAGAGTTAATTTATTTCGTTAGATTTAAATTATATTTAACTTAGGGGGGTGTTAGTGTTAGGGTTAGACTTAGCTTTAGGGGTTAATACATTTATTAGAATAGCGGTGAGCTCCGGTCGGCAGATTAGGGGTTAATAATTGAAGTTAGGTGTCGGCGATGTTAGGGAGGGCAGATTAGAGGTTAATACTATTTATGATAGGGTTAGTGAGGCGGATTAGGGGTTAATACATTTATTATAGTAGCGCTCAGGTCCGCTCGGCAGATTAGGGGTTAATAAGTGTAGGCAGGTGTCGGCGACGTTGTGGGGGGCAGGTTAGGGGTTAATAAATATAATATAGGGGTCGGCGGTGTTAGGGGTAGCAGATTAGGGGTACATAGGGATAACGTAGGTGGCGGCGGTTTACGGAGCGGCAGATTAGGGGTTTAAAAAAATATGCAGGGGTCAGCGATAGCGGGGGCGGCAGATTAGGGGTTAATAAGTGTAAGGTTAGGGGTGTTTAGACTCGGGGTACATGTTAGAGTGTTAGGTGCAGACGTAGGAAGTGTTTCCCCATAGGAAACAATGGGGCTGCGTTAGGAGCTGAACGCTGCTTTTTTGCAGGTGTTAGGTTTTTTTTCAGCTCAAACAGCCCCATTGTTTCCTATGGGGGAATCGTGCACGAGCACGTTTTTGAGGCCGGCCGCGTCCGTAAGCAACTCTGGTATCGAGAGTTGCATTTGCGGTAAAAATGCTCTACGCTCCTTTTTTGGAGCCTAACGCAGCATTTGATTAAACTCTCGATACCAGAGTTAAATTTATGGTGCGGCCAGAAAAAAGCCCGCGGAGCGTTAGCAGCCCTTTTACCGCCGAACTCCAAATCTAGGCCTAAGAGAGCACATGCATTGCTTAATTGCATATAGTATTATTTAAGTATAGTGTATAGTTTCAGTATTTGCAGATGTGGTCAAAACTTTGTAGGAAAATTTGTAATAACGCAGTAGTATGTGACTGACTAATGTGTGTCACACAGTCTTTGTGTGTGTGACCTGACCAATCATTTCATGACCAATCCATGTGATATGGAGTTTCATAAATAAATACAAATGGAAATAAAGCACAATAATGTTCATGAACTCCATGAGCATTTTAAAAAAACATCTAGGAGGGGCCCGTGATATTATAGTGTTTTTATAAACCAAAATAAAGTTATTATCACACAGACACTTCTCCTGGTCACATTTAATGTGAAACATGAAGATTAGTATGCCTTTAAGGTTACAGGAGACTGAGGAGACACAATTATACTGTTGCTTGATTCAACAGGAAACTGCTTACAGTGAATGTAAATTTTTATACTAAAGTGCCCGGTTTGAAAAATTTGATTAAAAACAAGGGCCCTTTAATTCATTAAAATTTACATTTCACTCCTGTTGTGAAAAAATACTTACCTTTTAAACTTGACAGCCTCTCCAGCTTCCTCCGGTCGTCGCACAAAACGTGAAGCCCCGGCGATGCCTGTCACTATGCAGGCCCGATCGCCGGGGTAGGAGCGGGTGGGAGCCCCCAGATCTTCCTCAAGGTGGGAGTGCAAGCGACGGCTCCGAGCCGTCGCAGAGTTTCCCACTCTGGTGTTAACGACGGCTCAGAGCCGTCGCTAGCACTCTCCCACCTTGAGGGAGATTTGGGGGTTCCCACCCGCACCTACCCCGGCGATCTGGCCTGCATGGCGACAGGCATCGCCGGGGCTTCACGTTTTGCGCGGTGATGTCACCACGCAACTTTATTTAAAAAATTACAATACAAAGTATAGGGAAAGGGGGCATGCTGCTTAGACGCCTGTATCTCAGGCATCTAAGCAGCTACAGACCCCCAAGACCCACCGTCGGAAAAAGGTAATCGCCTAACCTTTCCAACATACAAAAAGTTAAAATTTAAAAAAGGTGGGAAAGTGCTTTGCACTCAAAGAATTAATGTCTAAACCATCGCAAAAGTGAGTACACCCCTAAGTGAGTACACCACTAAGTGGAAATGTCCAAATTGGGCCCAAAGTGTCAATATTTTGTGTGGCCACCATTTTTTTCCAGTGGAATTCAACATAGCTTCACATGTTGCCACTGGAGTCCTCTTCCACTCCTCCATGACGACATCATGGAGCTGGTGGATGTTAGAGACCTTGCGCTCCCCCAGTTTCCGTTTAAGGATGCCCCACAGATGCTCAATAGGGTTTAGGTCTGGAAACATGCTTGGCCAGTCCATCACCTTTACCCTCAGCCTCTTTAGCAAGGCAGTGGTCTTCTTGGAGGTGTGTTTGGGATAACACGTTGGAATACTGTCCTGCAGCCCAGTATCCAAAGGGAGGGGATCATGTTCTGCTTCAGTATGTCACAGTACATGTTGGCATTCATGGTTCCCTCAATGAACTGTAGCTACCCAATGCCAGCAGCACTCATGCAGGCCCAGACCATGACACTCCCACCACCATGCTTGACTGTAGGCAAGACACACTTGTCTTTGTATTCCTCACCAGTTTGCCGCCACACACGCTTGACACTATCTGAACCAAATAAGTTTATCTTGGTCTCATCGGATCACAGGACATGGTTCTAGTAATCCATGTCCTTAGTCTGCTTGTCTCTAGCAAATTGTTTGCGGGCTTTCTTGGACATCATCTTTAGAAGAGGCTTCCTTCTGGGACGACATGCAGACCAATTTGATGCAGTGTGCGGCATATGGTCTGAGCACTGACAGGCTGACCACCCACCCAAAAGAAAACCTCTGGATATGAAGCTGAGCATGTGCACTAAACTTATTTGTTCGACCATTACGAGGCCTGTTCTGAGTGGAACCTGTCCTGTGAAAACCACTTTATTGTCTTGCCCACCGTACAGCAGCTCAGTTTCAGGGTCTTGGCAATCTTCTTATAGCCTAGGCCATTTTTATGTAGAGCAAGAATTCTTTTTTTCAGATCCTCAGAGAGTTCTTTGCCATGAGGTGCCATGTTGAACTTCCACTGCCAAGTATGAGAGAGTGTGAGAGCGATAACACCAAATTTAACACACCTGCTCTCCATTAACACCTAAGACCTTGTAACACTAACGAGTCACATGACACCGGGGAGGAAAAATGTCTAATTGGACCCAATTTGGACATTTCCACTTAGGGGTGTACTCACTTTTGATGCCAATGGTTTAGCCGTTAATGGCTGTGTGTTGAGTTATTTTGGGGGGACAGAAAATTTACACTGTTATACAGGCAGTACACTCACTACTTTACGTTGTAGCAAAGTGTCATTTCTTCAGTGTTGTCACATGAAAAGATATAATAAAATATTTTTAAAAATGTTAGGGGGGTGTACTCACTTTTGTGAGGTGTGTGTATATATGTGTATATATATATATATATATATATATATATATATATATATATATATATATACATACATACATACATACATACATATATACACACACACACACACATACAGTTGTATGCAAAAGTTTTAGGCACCCCTCACCATTTCCATGATTTTCATTTATAAATAATTGGGTGTTTGGATCAGCAATTTTATAATCTATCAAGTAACTGAAGGACACAGTAATATTTAAGTAGTGAAATGAGGTTTATTGGATTAATAGAAAATGTGCAATATGTATCAAAACGAAATTAAACAGGTGCATAAATTTGGGCACCCTTGTCATTTTGTTGATTTGAATACCTGTAACTACCTAGCACTGATTATTTAAAACACACAATTGGTTTGGTGAGCCCATTAAGCCTTAAACTTCATAGACAGGTTCATCCAATCATGAGAAAAGGTATTTAAGGTGTCTAATTGCAAGTTGTTGTTCTCTTTGACTCTCCTCTGAAGAGTGGCAACATGGGGGGCCTCAAAAGAACTCTCAAATGATCTAAAAACAAAGATTGTTCAACATTATGGTTTAGGGGAATGCTACAAAAAGCTGTCAGTGTCCACTGTGAGGAACAAAGTGAGGAAAGGCACAGTTCTTGTTAAGGCCAGAAGTGTCAGGCCAAGTAATATAAACGGAGAGGCAAAGGATGGTGAGAACGGTCAAAACAGCCCACAGACCACCTCCAAAGACCTACAACATGATCTTGCTGCAGATGGTGTCACTGTGCATCATTCAACAATTCAGCGCACTTTGCACAAGGAGAAGCTGTATGGGAGAGTGATGAGGAAGAAGCCTTTTCTGCACACACGCCACAAACAGAGTCGCTTGAGGTATGAAAACGCACATTTGGACAAGCCAGCTTCATTTTGGAAGAAGGTGCTGTGGACTGATTAAACAAAGATTGAGTTATTTGGTCATAACAAGGGGTGTTCTGTATGGCGGCAAAAGAACACAGCGTTCCAAGACAAACACTTGCTACCCACAGTAAAATTTGGTGGATGTTCCATCATGCTGTGGGGCTGTGTGGCCAGTGCCGGTACTGGGAATCTTGTTAAAGGGACACTAAGTCCAAATATTTTCTCTTTCATGATTCAGATAGAGCATGCAAATGTTAAACAACTTTCTAATTTACTCCTATTATACTTTTTTTTCATTCTCTTGCTATCTTTATTTAAAAAGCAGGAAGGTGATGCATAGGAGCCGGACAATTTTTGGTTGAGAACATGGGTTATGCTTGCTTATTGGTGGGTAAATGAAAGCCTCCAATAAGCGCTATCCATGGTGCTGAACCTAAAATAGGCTGGCTGCTAAGATTTACATTCCGGTTTTAAAAATAAAGATAGCAAGAGAACGAAGAAAAAATGATAATAAGGAGTAAATTAGAAAGTTGCTTAAAATTTCATGCTCTATCTGAACCATGAAAGAAAACATTTGGGTTCAGTGTCCCTTTAAAGTTGAGGGTCGCATGGATTCCACTCAATATCAGCAGATACTTGAGAATAATGTTGAGGAATCAGTCACAAAGTTGAAGTTATGCCGGGGCTGGATATTTCAACAAGATAACGACCTAAAACACTGCTCAAAATCTACTCTGGCATTTACGCAGAGGAACAAGTATAATGTTATGGAACGGCCATCCCAGTCCCCAGACCTGAATATCATTGAAAATCTATGGGGTGATTTGAAGCGGGCTGTCAATGCTCGGCAACCATCAAACCTAACTGAACTGGAGATGTTTTGCAAGGAGGAATGGTCCAAAATACCTTCATCCAGAATCCAGACACTCATTACAGACTATAGGAAGCATCTAGAGGCTGTTATTTCTGCTAAAGGAGGCTCTACTAAATATTGATGCAATATTTCTGTTGGGGTGCCCAAATTTATGCACCTGTCTAATTTCGTTTTGATGCATATTGCACATATTCTGTTAATCGAATAAACATAATTTCACTACTGAAATATTACTGTGTCCTTCAGTTTTTTGATAGATAAAAATGAAATTGCTGATCCAAACACTCAATTATTTATAAACAAAAATCATGGAAATTGTCAGGGGTGCCTAAACTTTTCTCAATTTCCAATGCTTACATAACTGTGCTAGCTGTCCCAAATAATATGTATTACCACTTAAACAAGATAGGATTGAGCAAGTATACTAGTCAATCAAAGAGGGACACCGGCTGCACTTAGTTTACCAAAAGCTTTATTACTAAACAAATCTAACCAAACAGACCAGATTGTCTATTCTCCACCCTTATTCAAAGCTGCAAATAATATAACACCAAATCGCACACACATACACACACTCAGACTCTGCTTGCTCACAGGGCACATTTCATTATCACAGTACTCCTAGGTTCAAAAAATGTATACCATGGTGCTCACAAATACTTATGTCTGACCACAATTTCAACATAGGGTTAATGTCACCAATACACAAATATCTAGTGTGGGGCCCCAACACTATAGCTGCCGTATTGTCCATATACTGCTGAATATTCCATATAACCAGGTTCTTAAGTGTGAATACACGCTCCGGTATAAGTGTTAACACTTCTATGTGAATGTTCCATTATATGGCTTCGATCTAGATGGCTTATTCCGGCTAAACAAAAAGTGTCTCTAGTTTGTATGGCTCCACAGTGTGAATCGGAACAAGTGCTGTTTGTGACAGGTGTCCCTGCAAGGAGAACGCACTGTGTGCACTGCTAAGACAGATCCAGGCTGTCCACCAATTACCGCAAGACTTTTTAGCCCAACCAATTTACAACATCCTAGGTACCTTCCTTTAGAGACGGTCCGGTGTGGAAATCTTTTTATTCCGACTGGCTTCTTCACTTGCTTACCCAAAATTTGCACTCCAGCGTCCTCCTTAAACACCGTTAGCAAAGTCCGTTAGTAGCTGTTCACATCACATGAATCCTCAGTCATGACGCATTTCTCCCCTCCCCTCCCACAAAGGGCTGAGTATCGGGGCTTCGTGGACATTACTGCTCTGCAAAGCCATCCGCTTTACTTTGTCTAAATTGACAAATAATTCATCCATTAATTAGGCGGGGCTATAACAATCAATATCCTTGATTAATAATTGCTAGGCTATTTAAGTGAAATTAGGATGGCAACAGATCACAAGCCACTGATGAAGTGAGCTGATACGCTCCCGAAATGCGTAAGGCACGTGACGCACGTTTGTGACATCACTTCAGGATATCCGACCGCACTGTTTAGCACTAAACACCAGCAGATCCACTTGTTAGCAGTTAATTTCTGCTACTCCTATACCACAATCAGTCACCATTCATTTTTCAAGTAAGTGTGTTTTTCATAGGGTACCATCACCCGTTTGCTCAATGCTTTCTATTCTATTTTACATATAGCTCCATTTCAGTTATATAAACCATCCCACCCGGATTTAGCATTTTTATCTATGCATTTTATGTTTGTCAACATTTGTTTTTAAAATTACAAACACTTATTTTATATATATTTTTTTAAACGTATCTATTGGCATTTTTTACGCACATTTTAAAATTAGGACAATTTTTATCTACACGTATATCAGCTCAAAATAAAGTGGAATACCAAGTCCATCCACCCTCTGTCCAATCATACGGAGTGGAATCAGAGAGGGAGTCCTACAACACCAAATCAGTCTTTATCCAGACTGTCTGGTTATTTTATTTTAATTTGAATAAAAGATAGAAATATCCAGAAAGTTCTACAACTTTGATTACCGGACTCTGTGATCAAAACAGGTGAAAAAATATAGGCACCGTTTGTTACTGTTTAAATCACAGTTTAACTCACTTTGGATATATATAATTTTTTTGTATCCTACAACTACATATGCACATGAGGAACGTCTCTTGCAAGCACTGTTAGAAACACTATATATATATATATATATATATATATATATATATATATATATATATATATATATATATATATATATATATATATATAGTCACCATTAAAGGGACATTAACATTTTTCTTTTGTTATTCAGAGAGCATAAAATTTTTAAAAAGTTTCCAAATTATTTATATTATGAAATGTACTTTGTTCTCATGGTATTCTTTGCTAAAGAGATATCTAGATATGTAGCATGCAAATATCTGAAGCACTACAAGATATGCTGCCATCTAGTACTCTTGCAAGTGTATAATTATTGCAAAACTGCTGCCATATAGTGCGGCAGACACGTTATTGCTCCAGATCTTACCTCCATGCTTTTAAACAAAGTTAACAAGCTGCAACAACTAATCAATATAATTGCTAATAATCGATTAGGAAAACAGTTGTCAACTAATCGACTGAAATTAGTTGGTTTGCGCACAGCACCAGATGCTTCACTCCGATGAGCTCCTGCATATGGTATTATGTTTAAGGGTATGTCTTTTGCCTAAAGGACGTCTACAGACGTTTACCTCCCACTTATTCAGGACAGTTTAAGCTTCTTTTTCAACAACCCCTGGCTTATCTAGGTTAGCTCACCTGTGCTATCCAAAAATAATATGAGTCATCATTTGGATTGTTTATATTAAATCACAGATCTGCTAACTCACACAGTATGGCCGTGTGACACATGATTTGCTGCGTTTTCTCACGGTTACCCAGTGATCTACATGACACGGTGTGCATTGGGACCAGTGAGAACAGTTAGGAAGCTGCATTGAGTAAGAGACTAAAGAGGGGCAACCTAAGAAGGACATCTACAGCCAAGTTAGAAATAAAGTCCAGGCTTACTTTGTTGAGAGGCCCCTTGCCAAGGAGGAAAACTCTTTGCATTGGTGGAGAGATAACAAAGATAAATATTTCACCTTGGTGAAGTTAGTAAAATCCTACTTATGCATCTCAGGCACCTCAACACCATCTGACTGCCTGTTCTCTGCTGGAGGCAAAATAACTTGTAAAAAAAGAGCCAGCCTCAGCCAGGAGCATGTGGAGCTGTTGACATTTTGGCATTTCAATGCAAAGTTTCAGGAAGAGTGAATAAACTGTTATAAACAGTTGTAACCTACCTCCTTCTAGGACTAAACTTTTGTCCAACAGTTTGTGGTTTTGTTTTGCTTAAAGTGATGGTAAACCCAAGTGTATAACAAACACTAGAATTTACCATCACTAAAAATAAACATTAGTTTCTCTCAACGTTTTATTAAAAACAATGTTAAACTCACCCTGTAAGGAAAGTAGATCGCTAACTCAGCGCCTCCGGCCGCTCACGGCACAGCGCTTTCTTCAATGACGTGATGTTTCCACCTCTAGACCAATAGCTGTGCGTGTAAACTGATATCCTAGCACGGCTAATGGTCTAGAGGTGAAAAAGTCACCTCACTGGAGAAATTGCTGTGCCGTCGACGGCCGGAGGCGCTGTTTGAGGGATATGCTTTCCTTACAGATAGGGCGAGTTTAACATAATTCTTTTTTATCAAAGGCAAAAAAAAGCTTGCAGCACTGCAAAAGCAAAGTTCCTGGTTTCACCTCTCACATAAATTAAACTTTGAAACAAACTCTGCACCCCTTCCTCCCTCACAAAGAAAAGGAAAAAAACGGATATGAGACAGCTAAAATAACCATTGCCATTCACATTTCAGCTACTCACACTTCTCTTCACTACCACATCTGCATTATATGTAACTATTTTAGAAACTACAGATTATTTTTTTTTCTTTTACTTTGAAATATTAGTCTAATAAAAATACGCCCTAAACTCTTTATGCATCTGAATACAAAATTACCATGTTATATATCATATTTAAAGTGAAGTTAAACTTACCTTCATGTCGATCTAGTATTCCCTTCTTTGTTCCAAATCAATAGGAGTTTAATTCATCAATTTTTATCAATCTTATTGTAAACAAAGTTATCGGCTTTATAAATTGATTTATGACACTTTACAAATTCGACCCGTTTTTTTTATTAATTTTTTTAAGTATTGATCACGTTTTTACCTTGTCCAATTGAAAATCTGGCCGTTAGGCGGCTGTCATCCCACGTCATCCGCCTCCTTGAATATATGTGCAATCCTTTTTTTTTTTTTACTACTACAAGGTAAAAACGTAATCGAGCCTCTAAAAAAAAAAAAAAAAAAAAAACAGGTCCAATTTGTAAAGCATCAGCAATCAATTTATAAAGCCGATAACTTTGTTTACAATAAGATTAATAAAAATTGATAAAATTAAACTCCTATTGATTTGGAACAAAGAAGGGAATACTAGATCGATATGAAGGTAAGTTTATCTTAAATAAGAAAATTAAAACAAATCTGAAGCCATATCAAGGCAGTTGCTTAATTTTCTACTGGAAATCTATATCCAGGACTCGACAAACCCAGGAAACTGGGAACCACTGGCTCCTAGAATTTTACCCCTGGTTCCTAACTTTTTGGGTTATTCTACATATATCTATATACAAATGTCACTACCTGGCTCCTAAAAGTAAGCCTGACTACTAAATATTCTTACTGGATATACAGGGAGTGTAGAATTATTAGGCAAATGAGTATTTTGACCACATCATCCTCTTTATGCATGTTGTCTTACTCCAAGCTGTATTGGCTCGAAAGCCTACTACCAATTAAGCATATTAGGTGATGTGCATCTCTGTAATGAGAAGGGGTGTGGTCTAATGACATCAACACCCTATATCAGGTGTGCATAATTATTAGGCAACTTCCTTTCCTTTGGCAAAATGGGTCAAAAGAAGGACTTGACAGGCTCAGAAAAGTCAAAAATAGTGAGATATCTTGCAGAGGGATGCAGCACTCTTAAAATTGCAAAGCTTCTGAAGCGTGATCATCGAACAATCAAGCGTTTCATTCAAAATAGTCAACAGGGTCGCAAGAAGCGTGTGGAAAAACCAAGGCGCAAAATAACTGCCCATAAACTGAGAAAAGTCAAGCGTGCAGCTGCCAAGATGCCACTTGCCACCAGTTTGGCCATATTTCAGAGCTGCAACATCACTGGAGTGCCCAAAAGCACAAGGTGTGCAATACTCAGAGACATGGCCAAGGTAAGAAAGGCTGAAAGACGACCACCACTGAACAAGACACACAAGCTGAAACGTCAAGACTGGGCCAAGAAATATCTCAAGACTGATTTTTCTAAGGTTTTATGGACTGATGAAATGAGAGTGAGTCTTGATGGGCCAGATGGATGGGCCCGTGGCTGGATTGGTAAAGGGCAGAGAGCTCCAGTCCGACTCAGACGCCAGCAAGGTGGAGGTGGAGTACTGGTTTGGGCTGGTATCATCAAAGATGAGCTTGTGGGGCCTTTTCGGGTTGAGGATGGAGTCAAGCTCAACTCCCAGTCCTACTGCCAGTTTCTGGAAGACACCTTCTTCAAGCAGTGGTACAGGAAGAAGTCTGCATTCGGGGGCGGAGCAAGCCGGCAAGCTGGGCAGACGCTAAGCACCAGAGCTCCGGGAAATTTTCACAATTTTCTGGCAATTCTGCCTATAATTTGGGGTTAATTCTTCCCCACTAGCAGTGAAATAGTGCACAAGTGTGGTCCGCTTCTCCAGACGTGTTTTGGACCATTCCGGTACGAACCTGTAATTTGCCGGTGGAAGAGAACCGACACATAATCAGGAAAGACCGGGGCTTTGGCCTGCAGCGGATCCCGCGATCACAGCAACTGACCGAAAAGACACCTAAAAGGGGCGATCCAGATGTACAGACCCCGGCAAACCACAACATAGGACCGGCAGTGAGGGGATCACATTTGAACACGGACTATCTTTAAGAATTGCTGAACTATAAGGAGCGGGCCAGCGCCATCTTGTCCCACATGTAAGTGCGCAACTTCACTACATAAGTACACTTGGCCCAACTACAAGCTCTGCATAGTGCCGAACCTTCATAGACTCATATGATACCTATCTACTAGATATATTGAGGCCCTTACCTCCATCCTAAAATATCTGAGACACTGATTCTGCAGCCTGTGTATGTGAGACCCTACCAAGTCATAGCTTAAGGGCTGGCCCCTGACCCCTTCAGTGACCATCAGACTTTCCAGACTGAAGCCCCGGCACTCTAAAGATTAAGTGCACTGTGTTAACACACCAGGAAGATAACAGAGGTGCAGATTGCACTTTTCACTACAGCTCTCTCTCAGGTCTCTCCCCTCCCTTTCCCGCCGGCCCTGATTGCCTGCGGGTCATACCCCTATACCCTCTCCCACATCGTCCTGAGGGGACAATTCCCCAGGGGAGAGATTAGACCAGATAACACGGCCTAGTGACAACTGCCTCAGCCTCCAGGCCTCACGGCACAACGTTCAACTAACCCAGCTTCAATTCCTATGTGATGTCAAGATCTGTGCAAACAATGTGCTAGCTATATGCACTGATGCCGCAGCCCCAGTCGGCCCTGATGCTGTTTTCTTTATAATGCAAACCAGTTTTCCACTTCTCCCACTATTTACCTTTTATATCTCATGCCACTACAGTTACAAAAGCACAAGATGCCACAATCTTTTAAAAGAAAGCAAAACTCCCACAAACCTCCGAAAAGAACAGTGGCGGATCACTTTAGCCAGCACACGTCCAGACAACAATCTGGCTCGGAAGAGGATGCCTCAGACACAAGCAGCCTCAATGATGCTCGCATCAGAACAACACTTTCCCAGGCCTCAGGCCGCCTACAACACCAAGATGCTGACACTGACAACAATTTAATGGACTCTATCAGGTCGCTCCTGGCCTCGCATCACGACTCCCTCTCCAAGAAGTTTGATAAGGGACATGCTGATCTGAAAAGAGACATAGCCCTCATAGGAGAAAGAACGGATGCCCTTGAACGCAAGCAAGAAGATCTCAGAGTAGACCACGGCAACCTCTTAGATTACTCGCAGAGCCTGGCAGAGCAGATCACTGACCTCGAGCTCAAACTCGCAGACCTTGAGGATAGGACTCGCCGCAATAACATCAGGGTGAAAGGTATTCCTGAATCTGTGCCCCTGCAGGAGCTCGAAAAATTCCTCCAGGACTTTTTTGTTGCAGTCCTAGGTCCGGAGATTGAGAAAGAGATGCTCCTCGATAGAGCCCATAGAGCCCTGAGGCCGAGGACGGCAAAAGGTGATAAACCTAGAGATGTGGTGGCCCGGCTACATTATTACACCTTTCGAGAGAAACTTCTGAGAGCCCTGGCGGGGGACAAGCCACTCCCGGAGCAGTATGCTGACATTCAGGTCTTCCAAGATCTCTCTCCCCACACTCTTCAGATAAGAAGGCATTACCAACCCTACACTAAAATTTTGAGAGATAAGAGCATCAAATACAGGTGGGGCTTTCCTGTCAAGCTATACATCAATAAGGACGGTCAACAATATGCGGCATCCTCACCTCAACAAGCAAGGGAATTACTTCAAAGATGGAGCCTACTACCACAAGATCCTCAGATACCATCTCAAGCAATAGTTCCTGGTAGAGGCTTGAGAGCATCAGCCCCTGAATGGGGCTCCCTTCCACAGAGACCCAGCAGTGACCAGAGGAATATCTCAATTTCTAAGACTAGAGACACTCCTTCGTGAGATACTCCATCCTGGTCATTGCTCTGATGTGCACACAGTTGTCTCCTTAATTGGGGGCTTACAATTGAGGGACTCTTTATTACTGCAGAGACTGACTCGTGTGTACCGAGGGTACACGAAGATTGGTGAGACTACCAAGGCACAATAGATGTTTTCTCTTTTGTACATTAATGTTCTCTGACTACCTCCTCTCCTCACCTCTCCTCCACTTCCTTCTTGTTTTCTCTTCCTTTTCCTTTCTCTAACCATTCTTTATCTCCTCCTCCTTTCCCCCTCTCCCCCTTTGTTTTTTCTTTTTCCTCTCTTACTCTACTTCCTTGTGCTAGTAATTAACTGTAAACTGTACTTATCTAACTCATTAAGGCCACTCAAGTTAAGTTGTAACCCGTGGCTCACTATGCCCCAGCACTTTTTTAAATGGCCATCGTTTAGAGAGACACCTTCCCTAACTATACTAAGGAGATACCCCACGGCAGTAGAGTATATTAATAACAGCTCTACACTCCCTCTCTAGATCGCCTACTCCCTCTGGATAAATGAGTGTTATGTAAGAGAAGGGATGGGATAGGCAGGAGTCGGGGCCCCTTAGACACCTATTAGGCATCTATCTCCCATTAAACAACAGCCTGAGTTCCCTGAATAGTACAACTCCTAAATTGGCTCTCTTGGGCTGATGGTCATCTTTAGAGGATGTTATTTGTATCCATGTTGTTGCTGTTTACCCTGTTGATGTTCTTACTGGCAGTTATGTATGTACCTTGAGTTATTTAGGATGTCTAATAACCAATATTTGCTCAGAATCTTTAGACTGGCGACTGCCAGGTCCTCATGTTGTTGCTGTTTTGACTAATAGTTATGTATATACCTCACAAAGATTAGATGGCCACCGTCAGGAGTTGCACACTTCCTACTCCCCATGAGCGACTAGTATACCCAATGTTCAATACGTTACTTACAGCCATCCACACACACCCTTATCACATGCCTCCTTGATTGTGTCGATCTCATACCATCTATACTAACGGCCTCTCCACTTGTGCTTGACCGACCAAGACTTAGATTAGCTCCCACCTGGTGGCCGTCAGGCTCACATGAGATTCTAACTCCAAGGTATAAAATTGGCACCCCCCTAAACGTACCCCCCGCAAACTGACGGTGGCCATCATATATTGTTCGTTTATAAAGATGTTGATGTTGTTCAGTGTTCAGTGTTGTTTTTCCTCTTATTGATTTGGGCAATTCATCCTAATATCTATGTCCATAACAACAGAAATTTGGGTCCTGAAATACCTCCCCCCGCAGACGCACTATGTCTGCATATAGCCACCCCCGAGGAGACATTACGGTCAGAGACCCATGAGTACAGACTTACACACGAGTCTTCCATTTCTCCCCCTTCATTTCTCATTTTGACAGCCCTATAACAGTGATAATTATGCGCACCCATTACAGTAACAGAGTGTCAGACCCTCGCTTATAGCGAGAAAAGTACAATAGTGACTGGAGGTGGGAGAGAGGAGGGGGGAGGGGTTTTCTCCTCTCTCTCTCTCCTTCTCTCTCTCTCCCTCTTCTTGCACGCTTTAAAATGACCGACTGGGGCTCGGCTATCTCTGCTGGCCTCTCCCCCCCCACATATCTATAGTTGTGCTCTCCAACTGTTAGTTGTGAGATCACTCATTGTGATAGTGTTTAGATACACATCGATATACGCTAGTAGCGCTTTAACCTCAAGACACCCTGTCTGTGGCCTGAAGTGCTCCAACACCCACCCCCCTCCTTCTCCCACCCATACCCCCCCGTCCCCACCAACCTGCGCCACCCCCTCTCAAACCTTTTCCCTTACCTGCTATTGAGGCCCTTATCTGCTACCCAGGAGAAGCCTGCTCATAATATGGCTCCCGTTTTGGCTGCCACCCTGAACGCCCAGGGACTTAACTCGCCTACTAAAAGGAGTCTCCTGCATCACTACCTACTTGCCCACAAAATACATTTAATGTTTTTGCAACAAACCCACTGGGAAAGGGGCTCTAAACAGCCCAGGAGTTCCCCTCTATATCCGATCTGTGAAACCGCCTCCTATACGAAAAAAAAAAGAGGGGTTGCCATAATGATCCATCGTGATGTCAGTTGTACGATTGATCACATTGAGCGAGATCCTGAGGGTAGGTTCCTTATCCTAGTTTGTGCCCTGAATGGAGCCCCCTACACGTTGGCCTCCATTTATGCCCCGAACTCGGGTCAGATCCCCTTCCTCCGAAAATTCCTGAACATCTTGGATCCACTCAAGAGAGGACATCTCTTGGTGGGGGGTGATCTGAATTTGGTCTGGAACCCAGACCTGGACAAGAAAAGAAACACAAATCATCCAACTGACCGTAATCTACTTTCGCTTTCAATGGCCTTTCGTAGGCTAATGTATCAATTTGGACTGTTTGATGTCTGGAGATGTTTAGCTCCGACCGAACTAGACTACACACACCACTCGGTGCCCCATAATTCGTACTCTCGTTTAGACTATCTACTCTGTGACTCATGGACACTTGACAAATTTGCGGGATCAAGGATCAGGCCCTGTCCGTGGTCAGACCACGATATGGTTAGTGCCCAACTCTTTGACTTACAGGCCCCCAACGGTAGGCCGTCCTGGAAACTTCCAGACCAGTGTCTCGCAGAAATAGAGATTCCACGTCTAAATGAAATCATCCTAGATTTCTTAGCACACAACGACACTGGTGATACGAGCCTTGAAATAGTCTGGGCCACCCTCAAAGCGTATTTGAGAGGTTATTTCATAAAGAAAAAGGCCCGATGGAAAGCGGCTCATAAGATCCCCTTTTCAAAGCTGTATGCCGAGCTAAGACTCCTGGAGAAGGCCAACAAAAAAGCCCCGGACCCCACTATAGCCACCCAGGTGGGGGCAATAAGGTCCGAGATTAATAAACGAGAGCTTTTGAAAGTGCAAACCAATCTATTCAAATTAAAACAAATATACTATAGTAAAGGGAACAAGGCCGATAGGCTCTTGGCCCGTAAACTTCGCAATAGGGCGGTTGCCAGTAGAATCCCGGCCATCAATTCTGGTCGTGGCATGGTATACTCTCCTAGGGAGATTGGCCGAGCCTTCTCAGACTATTATGCCTCCCTTTATGATCTAGATAGCGGTTCTAATGACCCACCTGTGAGAGGTGAGGAGTTGGGGCAATTTTTAACCGAGTTGCGGCTACCACGGCTAAGTGAAGAGTCTGCAGCAGACCTTGATAGACCATTCACATTGGAGGAAGTGAAGGCGGCCGTCCTGTCCCTTAAACCCCACAAAGCTCCTGGTCCAGATGGCTTCTCAACCCTCTTCTACAGAACCTTTGTGTCTCTCCTTTCTCCACTTTTACTCCGACTGTTTAATGATGTGGCTAAAGGAGGTAAGACGTTAGGGGAATTCTTAGAGGCTACTATTATGACCATCCCTAAAGAAGGAAAAGACCCCAAGGAATGTGGGAGCTACAGACCTATCTCCCTTATAAATGTGGACATCAAGATATATTCTAAAGTTCTTGCGACAAGACTTGGGAAACACCTTCCTTCCATAATCCACTTAGACCAAGTCGGATTCGTCCAAGGTAGACAGGGTTCTGATAATACCCGTAGACTGCTGAACATCTTCGCTGAATCACACAACATGGGCCTGCCCCTTCTCACCCTGTCATTAGATGCCGAAAAAGCCTTTGACAGGGTGAGATGGGAATATATGTTCGAGACTCTGAGAACCTTTGGGATCCCGCTCTCATTTTGTAGGGCGGTTGAGGCCCTATACACCCTTCCTACAGCTGTGGTTAAGGGGCTGGGTTTTTGCTCCCCTAAAATACACATACGCAATGGGACGAGGCAGGGATGCCCCCTGTCCCCGCTCCTTTTTGCGATGGTTATGGAGCCACTAGCAGAGGCCATCAGGCAGGACACCCAAATCCAGGGTCTGTTGCTGCATGATTCAGTACAAAAAGTGGCATTATTCGCTGATGATCTTACACTTTTTATTGCCGAGCCGGCCTCATCACTCCCTCCACTGATGGCCCTTATTGAGAGATTCGGGGTTCTCTCTAACTACAAAATAAATGTAGCCAAGACGGAGGCGTTCTCGATTCATTTAGATTGTCAAGAACAGAAAACTTTGCGACAGCAATATTCCTTTAAATGGTCTACTAGAGGTATCCGGCACCTTGGGGTCTTCCTGTCCCATGATAAGGAGATGGTCATTCATGAAAACTATCACACCTTGCTGAGGACAGTCGATAAACATCTGAGAGCAAAGAAATATGACGAGCTCTCCTGGATGGGAAGAATTGCAGCTCTGAAAATGATGCTACTACCCAAACTAACGTACATTATGCGATGCATCCCCCTCCCAGTCCCAGATAAGCTTCTGAAAAACTTTCAGACCCTTTTTAACAGATATGTCTGGAACAACAAGAAACCCAGAGTTGCGGCCTCAATCTTACAGTCCCCCTTAGACCTGGGAGGACTGGGATTGCCAAGCGTTAAGATGTATTATGAGGCGGCAATGATCTCGCATGTCTCAGCTTGGGGACGAGACCTCCCCCCCACGAGATGGAGGGACCTTGAGCAGGCATCATTGCCTGCCTATATAGATCTTTCTGACTTACTGTGGTTCCCCCCGCATCTTGCCACCTTGCACACTATCTCTAACCCAATCGTTAGAGGATGCCAAATGCTATGGTATAAATTGCGACACCACATTCAGATCGCCCCCCACCCTTCTCCTATCCAGCCTGTACTCCCCATACTTCAGACCCTCCCTAATATGAGACTGAACTGGTGGCGGCAGATTGGAATCTTGACAGTGGGAGACTTCTATGCAGGAGATCGGCTACTAACACAAAACGAGATGGTGGCAAACTTTGAGGTCCCGAGACAATTAGCATTTGAACTTCTAAGATTAAGATCCCTACTAAAAGCCTGGGGGTTCCTGAGGGATGCCCCACGGCCTCTTACGGCTTGGGAAGCCCGATGGAAAACGGGTCTTCAGACCTATAAACCCCTCACGGCACATTATCGATGCCTACTGGTTCCCCCCACAATCCCCAAGACGAGACACATGCTCTCCTGGGAGACGGAAATACAAACGGTGTACTCCCCTAAGAAATGGTTATCGGCCATCGCCAAGACCAAAGCGGCCTTACATTGCACCACGATGTATGAGCTATACTTTAAAATGCTCACCAGATGGCATCTGGTCCCCACCAGATTGCAGACCCTCTATCCTGATTACTCCCCTTCATGTTGGAGGAACTGTGGTGAAATTGGCACTCCACTGCACACCTGGTGGTCCTGTCCTAACCTAAAGGCACTCTGGGGTAAAACCAGTAGGATCTGTTGCTTGATGGGTCTTCCAGAAATTAGGGACCCCGGAATTGCCCTTCTCCACTTGGGCCTAGAGAAAGTGCCTCCGCATCAGAGAACCCTTCTCATATATATACTTACTTCTGTCAAAATGACAATTGCCAGGAATTGGAAGAAAGTGCATCCCCCAAAATGGCAAAGTGTAATGGAATATCTGAACTATGTCAAGTCCATGGAAGACTATGTCTACAGAACCCGGCGAAAGTCGGAAACTTTCTGTCTTATATGGGAACCCTGGGAAGCTTACCAGCAGAGCCTCAGAGCTAAATCTTAGGTCTCCCTACTCCCCAGCGCTACTGGCCCCAGATGCAGGTCCAGGACGCTCTGTTCACCCTTCTTCCCTCTCCACCCCCCTCCCTCCACTCAATGAGCTCCCCCTCCCTTCCCCTCCCCTCCCCTCCTAATATCCTTCTCCCCCCAAGGGGGTACTTCAGACCGCAACAATACACAGATGACTGAATCTTGACTATGCCCCCTGGGAGCGGTGGCCCTTATTGGCCTCTCGTACCCGCTCAGCTGCATTTACAGGCGATACCCACATAGCAACCAACTACTAGCGTAATTCCGCTTTTATAAAGCAGGTCAAAAGGCGGAATAAAAACCTTAAACCTACCAACTGACAACGACTCTCCCAACATGTAAACGCTCTTATTCACTCCTTATTTCACCTCCCACTCAGGTATAGTTTGATCTTTGGATATGCTAGAAATGGAGATAAAAACCTGGATATATTATGCAATATTTATATCATTTCAATGTACTGCGAGATACCATTTTTGTGATTTTTTTTTTTTTTTTTTTTTTTTTTAATTTTATTTTTGGTCAACAAGTGGTACAGTGAGAAGAAATCAAAAGTACACCACGCAGGGTGTCATAACGTAGAGTAACATAGAGCTGATAAAAATTGCATAATGCGGCAATACATGTTTATACAGATATATAAATACAACAGTATACAATGTACGTAATATAGTAAGATCAGCACCTGTTTCCAGCGCCTCATAAAAATGCTCTAGCATCATTACTCTCTGGTACCACACTGTTGGAATTTTTTTATTTATTCAAACCTAGAAACTAACGGAGCTTATGGAAAGGGCCAAAGTCTATATCTCCAGTGTCCATATTTGGTTATGTGCTTCGTTCCACATAACACCTTTCCAAATGCTCCGAGCCCTTAATAACTATCCACATTTAACACGCTAACATTTAACAATTAACCATTAACTTTGATAGTTGATAGTCACAAACCTGGTGCGGCAAGGGGGGGGGCGGGGGAGAGCCAGGAACCTGGGGTGAGGGAGGAAGAGAGGGTGGGGGGGGAGAGAAAAAAAAAAAAAATCTGATTCAGAACAGCATTACCTCTAGAGAGTCGTCACCCACCGTGTTTTGCCTCCCCTCTCTTAGATTCATTTGTAACATTGTCTCCAAATGGGCAAAAGGTTTCAAAATCTGATTCTGTATGAGTGGATCTAATGTGTCTATGTGTATTTTCCACTTCTGAAGAAAGGGGCGCAGTCTACGTGTTGTATCTAACCTAACGTCACACTGCTCGACGAAAAGCTGTTTGAGTAGTAGATGTTTTAGTTGTGCTATTGTCGGGGCTTGTCTGTTGATCCATCTTTTGAGGATACATTGTCTAGCCAGTAGTGTGCATAGTGAAAGGAACCTGTGTGACTTCTTATGAGTATCATCCCATCTTAACAGAAATATTTCCGCTTCAGCAAGTGTTATCTCTATCTGATATGAGCTCTTTAGCCAATATTGACATTGGCTCCAGAATCTCCTAATCTTTGGGCAGGCATAGAAATAGTGGTGAAATGATGGCGCTGCTAACCCGCACTTAATGCAGCGGTTAGGGATCCGCCGATCCCACTTTGAGAGTCTGTGTGGTGTGATATAATCCATGTGTAAGATTCTAATCTGCGTTTCCCTTTGCGATATCGCTAGTGTAGCTTGCCTGGTGTGTTCTAAGCTTTCTTTTATGTCTTGTACTGTCAAGTCCAGTAAGCAGTTGTCTCTGTACCTTGACATCATATTTGCCAAGATCAGAGGTTCTTTCTGCTGTAAGAGGCGTGTGTATATATGAGAGAGTGAAAATAATCCCACTCGGAATAATGTCTGCGTAATTGCAAAAGGCGGTGATCCCCAAAACTCAGCATTGGAGGTTTGTAATGAACCCACATAATGCCTAAGCTGCAAATAAGCATAAAAGTGCCTATTCGAAAGTTGAAACTTGGTTTTTAGTTCCTGAAATGATCGCACTGTGTGTTGTAGGGGGTCTAATACATCCCCAATTACCTTTAGGCCAGCTTTTTTCCAATCTCGGAAGGGTTCCTGATCCAGTCCAGCCGGGAAGTCTGGGTTCCCCACTATGGGGATGAATTTGGGGGGGGGGAGAGTCAATCTTCAAATATTTATGTATCTTGTGCCAAGCCCTTAATGGGTCTTTGTATGTTATGTTAGCAAGAATTTCCTCTGGGAGTGTCTGTCCACTTCCATATGGAAGGTACGCCAACGAAGTTGGCGCGACCACTGCCTCCTCAAGCTTGTCATCTCCGAAGTGACCTGTGCCCATTTGCCAATCCAATACTAGTCTAGCCAGAGCTGCCCAGTTATATAGTTTTAAGTTCGGGAGGCCTAGCCCCCCTGCCGAGTATGGGAGCTGAAGTTTTTCCAACGCTATTCTCGGTTTGCCCTTTTTCCATATAAATTGAGATATTGCCCTGGTAAGTACCCGTAAATCCGTTTGAGTCAATAGAAATGGTAACATGAGCATTGGGTAAAGTATTTTGGGTAATATTGTCATTTTGACTAAATTGACCCGGCCCGACAGTCCCAATGGGAAGTTGAGCCAGTTGGATAGCTGAGAGGATAACTGAACGCATTTTTCCGTGATATTTAATCTGTAAATTTGCGAGGGGTCTCTATGTAGGTGTATGCCTAAATATGTTAAGCCTTCAGTCGCCTCCACAAACGGGAAGCTATGCTTTGAGAGTGGGTGTCTGCAAAGCCACAATATCTCGGACTTCGAGGTATTAATCTTATACCCAGAGAAGCCTCCAAATTCCTTTATTATTTGGAGTATGATGGGGACGTGAGTTTGGGGGGATTCCACGAACAGTAACATGTCATCCGCGTATAGTGCTATATGAAGAGGGATGTCTTTAATCACGATACCTGGAAAAACCTGTCTGAGCCTTATGGCTAGTGGTTCTAACGCCAGATTAAATATCAGTGGGGACAGGGGACACCCCTGTCATTTTTGTGATTTTTATGTTTACTTGATATTTGTAACGTTTAAAAGAGTTGTGATAACCTATTTATATAATAAAAAATATTTAATAAAAAAAAAAGAAGTCTGCATTCTTCAAGAAAAACATGATTTTCATGCAGGACAATGCTCCATCACACGCGTCCAAGTACTCCACAGCGTGGCTGGCAAGAAAGGGTATAAAAGAAGAAAATCTAATGACATGGCCTCCTTGTTCACCTGATCTGAACCCCATTGAGAACCTGTGGTCCATCATCAAATGTGAGATTTACAAGGAGGGAAAACAGTACACCTCTCTGAACAGTGTCTGGGAGGCTGTGGTTGCTGCTGCACGCAATGTTGATGGTGAACAGATCAAAACACTGACAGAATCCATGGATGGCAGGCTTTTGTGTGTCCTTGCAAAGAAAGGTGGCTATATTGGTCACTGATTTGTTTTTGAATGTCAGAAATGTATATTTGTGAATGTTGAGATGTTATATTGGTTTCACTGGTAAAAATAAATAATTTAAATGGGTATATATTTGTTTTTTGTTAAGTTGCCTAATAATTATGCACAGTAATAGTCACCTGCACACACAGATATCCCCCTAAAATAGCTAAAACTAAAAACAAACTAAAAACTACTTCCAAAAATATTCAGCTTTGATATTAATGAGTTTTTTGGGTTCATTGAGAACATGGTTGTTGTTCAATAATAAAATGAATCCTCAAAAATACAACTTGCCTAATAATTCTGCAATCCCTGTACTGTTCATTATTCTAGTCTACTGGAGATCTATATAATGTTTATTAGTCTACTAGAGATCTATATACTGAGTATGCATTTAGAGGTAGATGGGGGTTTTGCATCTTTGAAAACAAGAAAACACAAACATGGTAGTTATGGTTATTTTTAAAGATGCTTAAAACTAAATTTAGCTTGGCTTTAATTTAACTTATTAATTCCATGCCCCTTTAAAATGAATTTAGCATGGCTCTGATTAAATATATTATTTTGATGTCCCTTTAAAGGGAATGCAACTCAATAATTTTATGTCATTATTCAGATAGAGAATTCAATTTTAAACAACTAATCAATTTACTTATATTATCTAATTTACTTCTCTTGGTATCCTTTGTTAAAAATCATAGTTAGGTAGGCTCAGGAGCAGCAATGCACTACTGGGAGCTAGCCACTAATTGGTGGCTGCTCATATACAACTGTTATTGGCTCACCTGATGTGCTAGCTCCCTGTAGTGCATTACTGCTCCTTCAACAAAGTATATCAAGAGAACAAAGCAAATTTGAGCCTTTTTTTTATTTATTCACCAAAACTATATATTTCTCACTAAAATTATTTACATACAGCTTGTGCAGTCATAACACAAATAGATGTAAAAGCTTCTCTAGGATCCCCTTTGTTGAGAAACAGCAGATATGCATGGCTTTGCCATTGCTTATTGTTCATTAGAAAGTCGCTAATTGCTGCTGCGCACCACAGTTGTGAAATACTGGCCAGTGGAGGGGTTAATTATTTAGCAGGTAAGAGTAATAGTACAGGTAGCCCTCAGTTTATATTGTGGTTCTGTTCCTGAAAGGGACATTGTACACTAGATTATTCTTTGCATAAATGTTTTGTAGATGATCCATTTATTAAGCCCATCTGGGAGTGTTTTTGTAACAATATATACTTTTGCTTATTTTTTTAATAACATTGTGGTGATTTTCAGACTCCTAACCAAGCCCTACAGCAGAGCTTTCCAAACTTTTCATGTTGGTGACACACTTTTTAGACCTACATAATTTCGCGACACAGTAATTCAGTTGTACTGGCAAACAGGATTTTAAACTAACTTGTTTTAAGAGATACGGACACATACATAAATGGTATAATAACTAAATGTATTTACAAGTAACAGTATGTAAGTATGTGCAAGAATTAAAAAAAATTCTACTTACTATTTTAATGGGATGTATGAGGTTGATGGGATGAACACAATTTCTGAATATTTGGTGAAATATTAGATAAAGACACTCGCATTTCATCATCAAGTACTTTTACTCTTCCCCTTCCTATCCATATATCAAGAGCAGGAGCAGCAATGCACTACTGGGAGCTAGTTGCAAAAAAAACCCCCACTGACTTCTGACTTCAGCTCAGCATTTAATTTGCCTCCCTCAGAGCTCGGTGAGTCCGATTGACTACTGCCCACGCTGCAAACACACTGCTGTCCCACTCACTGACTACACATGCAGTCACGAGCCAATTAAGGAGACTACATGTGCAGTCAGGAGCCAATGTGCCGCCAAAGCCACCAATGGGAATAGTTTCAGATCCCACTGAGCTGCGCCAATAGGTTAAGATGATCTGTAACCTCCTAGGTATCAATCACATGTCAACCATGTGATATGCGTAGCAGGCAGGCGGAAAGTCAGAAACAAAAAAAAAAAAAATTTTATTAAATAAAATTTAAAAAAATTTGTGCTGAAGCAGGGACACACCTACACACTGCTGCCGACACACTAGTGTGTCCCGACACACAGTTTGGAAAGCACTGCCCTACAGTGTCAGATGTATAAACGCATTTATAGACTCCTGCTGGCTCCTGTTTATGTTATGTCTTTTCATATGCAGAAAAGGGGGGGGGGGGTGTCTGTTCTTCTTGTTTTACCAGACCCTTTTACTGGGTGTCCCTGCCTAAACTCATCAACAGTGCTAAACTGAGAGCTTTGAAGTACATTTTTAAAAGGTTTTAGACTGGATTTTCAGTATCAGAACAGTATCTGTGCATATTCTTTTTTATAGTAGTGTCTGTTACATGAAGTTTAATGAAAATTGGAGCACACTGTCTCTTGAAGGAACAGTTGTAAAAAAAAAAATCTTGTGTAAAATGATTCCCCCCCAAACAGCTGTTTAACCCTCCCCCTCGTGGTGGTCATCTTAGGTACTGGCAGCTGTCTGCCAATACCTAGTTTATATGTAGTTCCTTTTTTTAATTTCTTCTTTTTTTTCGATAAATGTATTTATTATTATTATTGTTATTATTTATTTTCGGTAGTGCAGTGGTACCCCCTACCTCCACGCAATCTTTATGTAGGGTAACCCTTTTCCCAATCCTCACTTTTTCTGTAGTGCAGCCTCCCATCCCTCCCCCTTCCAAACTTAAATGTTTTGCAGTGTAGTGCCCCGTCCATCCCTCCTACCTCCGCCACTATGCCAACCACTTCACCTCCCGCCGGCACCAGGTGCTGAACCAAAAATGGGTCGGCTCCTAAGCTTACATTCCTGCTTTTAAAATAAAGATACCAAGAGAACGAAGAAAAATTAATAATAGAAGTAAATTAGAAATTTGCACAAATTGCAAGCTCTATCTGAATCATGAAAGAAAACATTTGGGTTTCATATCCCTTTAATTGACCAGTTCTAATAAAGATGCACTGTAACTTACTTTTTTTAATCTCTGATATAACAAATTATTTTAATGAATTAAATCTGCTAAAAATCTCAAAAGAAGAACTAGATCTTTTAAATGGACCAATTTCAATTGAAGAGATAAACAATGTCATCAAGTCAATGAGGAAAGGGAAAGCCCCGGGCTCTGATGGCCTACCAATAGAGTTTTCTGACATGATGAGAGAGAACATTACCCCGTTTTTGAAAACCCTATATGATCAATATTATTGTCACAATACTAAGATCACAGAGCACTTTAAAAGTTGCAAATATAATCTTAATCCCCAAGAAAGATAAAGATCTAGAAGAAATCACATCTTATAGACCAATTTCACTACTAAATCTGCACTATAAGATCGTTATGAAAATATTGGCAGACGGACTAAAAGTAATTCTTCCCAAGTTAGTACACCCTGACCAGGTGGGGTTTGTAAAAGGCAGGACTTCTGAAAATAACATAAGGAAAATTCAACATGTTATCTGTCATTATAGAGATGAGTTAGAGAGAAGGGACTCTCCTGCTCTGCCGGAGGCCTTCCTCCTATCACTCGATGCGGAGAAGGCCTTCGACAGAGTGGAATGGGACTTTTTGTACCAAACTTTAGTCAAATTTGGGTTTCATGGCAACTTTCTAGATTTAATTTTAAATATATATTCTGATTCTAATGCCACTCTTGTTAAATAACAAAATATTGCCTTTCCCACAATATAGGGGGAGACTAGGCAAGGCTGTCCGATGTCACCACTTCTTTTTGATTTGGTTTTGAAACCTCTCGCATCAAATTTAAGAAATATCTTGACAAGTTGTAAACTGGACAAGGAAACTTTTCAAATGTCTCTATTTGCAGATGATCTCCTGCTGTGTGTAACCACACCAGATAAACAAATAAAGGAAATCATCACTCAATTGGAGACCTATGGAAGAGTTTCAGGGTACAAAATCAACTTCTCAAAATCCAATGTCCTATGGCTAAAAAAAAGTCCAAATCTAATATTAATCATCCTTTTCTAGAATCACACCTCTTAAAATACCTGGGGATTTTTTTGTCTTCCTCGCCGAAGGATTGGTATAAAGATAATATAACGAAGATCTTAGATAATAGTATTAATACATTCTGGCAGAGTAGCAGCTTATAAAATGTTTGTTCTCCCAAAAATTCTGTACACCTTACGAATGTTTCCATTATTAATTAAACACCAGGATATTAAAAACCTCACTAAAGCATTACAATACTTTTTATGGCAAGGCAGAAAGCCCAGAATTAAATTGAGTAGATTATACCTCCCCTATATTAGAGGGGATTAGCGCTACCTAACTTACTGCTCTATAATTATGCTACTCTTCTGAGATTTCCACTAGATTGGTTATTTCAAACCACTAATTATACAAACCGTAATTTGGACGATAGATTCTGTGAGCCTCTCACCCTCAACTTTGTTCTCCATGCTTCCAATAAAGAATTAGGTAAAAAAAAATAAAAATCTATCAACATCCCTTGCTGAGAGATATTCTTAAAGCCTGGAGGGCCTCCATGAAATTGTTACATATAGAAGCTAAATGTTCTAAATGGTTACCTCCTTTAGGGAACACCCAATTTCCACCAGGTTTAAAGTACAAAGCGTTTCAAAAATGGAAGGAACTTCAGGTAACTAAGCTTGGACACTTGTGTCACTCTAAATCTAAACATATATACAACTTTATAGAATTCCAGGAGCAGTATAAGGTTCCATCTAAAAACAGCTTCCATATCATGCAAGCAAAACACTATTTAAAGTGAATGTAAATTTTGATACTTACCTTTTAATCTTGGCAGCCGCTGCATCGCTTCCTCCGCCGGTCGCAAAGCCTCTTCCTGGGTCTAAAATGAGGAATCCGGCTTCCTCCAATCACGGGGTTGAATCAGACACTGATTCCCCCGGGGGGGATGCCGTGATTGGAGGATGACCGATCCGTCATTTCTGACGTAGGAAGAGGCTAGCGGCGACCAGGGGATAGTAGTGTCTGTTACATGAAGTTTAATGAAAATTGGAGCACACTGTCTCTTGAAGGAACAGTTGTAAAAAAAAAAATCTTGTGTAAAATGATTCCCCCCCAAACAGCTGTTTAACCCTCCCCCTCGTGGTGGTCATCTTAGGTACTGGCAGCTGTCTGCCAATACCTAGTTTATATGTAGTTCCTTTTTTTAATTTCTTCTTTTTTTTCGATAAATGTATTTATTATTATTATTGTTATTATTTATTTTCGGTAGTGCAGTGGTACCCCCTACCTCCACGCAATCTTTATGTAGGGTAACCCTTTTCCCAATCCTCACTTTTTCTGTAGTGCAGCCTCCCATCCCTCCCCCTTCCAAACTTAAATGTTTTGCAGTGTAGTGCCCCGTCCATCCCTCCTACCTCCGCCACTATGCCAACCACTTCACCTCCCGCCGGCACCAGGTGCTGAACCAAAAATGGGTCGGCTCCTAAGCTTACATTCCTGCTTTTAAAATAAAGATACCAAGAGAACGAAGAAAAATTAATAATAGAAGTAAATTAGAAATTTGCACAAATTGCAAGCTCTATCTGAATCATGAAAGAAAACATTTGGGTTTCATATCCCTTTAATTGACCAGTTCTAATAAAGATGCACTGTAACTTACTTTTTTTAATCTCTGATATAACAAATTATTTTAATGAATTAAATCTGCTAAAAATCTCAAAAGAAGAACTAGATCTTTTAAATGGACCAATTTCAATTGAAGAGATAAACAATGTCATCAAGTCAATGAGGAAAGGGAAAGCCCCGGGCTCTGATGGCCTACCAATAGAGTTTTCTGACATGATGAGAGAGAACATTACCCCGTTTTTGAAAACCCTATATGATCAATATTATTGTCACAATACTAAGATCACAGAGCACTTTAAAAGTTGCAAATATAATCTTAATCCCCAAGAAAGATAAAGATCTAGAAGAAATCACATCTTATAGACCAATTTCACTACTAAATCTGCACTATAAGATCGTTATGAAAATATTGGCAGACGGACTAAAAGTAATTCTTCCCAAGTTAGTACACCCTGACCAGGTGGGGTTTGTAAAAGGCAGGACTTCTGAAAATAACATAAGGAAAATTCAACATGTTATCTGTCATTATAGAGATGAGTTAGAGAGAAGGGACTCTCCTGCTCTGCCGGAGGCCTTCCTCCTATCACTCGATGCGGAGAAGGCCTTCGACAGAGTGGAATGGGACTTTTTGTACCAAACTTTAGTCAAATTTGGGTTTCATGGCAACTTTCTAGATTTAATTTTAAATATATATTCTGATTCTAATGCCACTCTTGTTAAATAACAAAATATTGCCTTTCCCACAATATAGGGGGAGACTAGGCAAGGCTGTCCGATGTCACCACTTCTTTTTGATTTGGTTTTGAAACCTCTCGCATCAAATTTAAGAAATATCTTGACAAGTTGTAAACTGGACAAGGAAACTTTTCAAATGTCTCTATTTGCAGATGATCTCCTGCTGTGTGTAACCACACCAGATAAACAAATAAAGGAAATCATCACTCAATTGGAGACCTATGGAAGAGTTTCAGGGTACAAAATCAACTTCTCAAAATCCAATGTCCTATGGCTAAAAAAAAGTCCAAATCTAATATTAATCATCCTTTTCTAGAATCACACCTCTTAAAATACCTGGGGATTTTTTTGTCTTCCTCGCCGAAGGATTGGTATAAAGATAATATAACGAAGATCTTAGATAATAGTATTAATACATTCTGGCAGAGTAGCAGCTTATAAAATGTTTGTTCTCCCAAAAATTCTGTACACCTTACGAATGTTTCCATTATTAATTAAACACCAGGATATTAAAAACCTCACTAAAGCATTACAATACTTTTTATGGCAAGGCAGAAAGCCCAGAATTAAATTGAGTAGATTATACCTCCCCTATATTAGAGGGGATTAGCGCTACCTAACTTACTGCTCTATAATTATGCTACTCTTCTGAGATTTCCACTAGATTGGTTATTTCAAACCACTAATTATACAAACCGTAATTTGGACGATAGATTCTGTGAGCCTCTCACCCTCAACTTTGTTCTCCATGCTTCCAATAAAGAATTAGGTAAAAAAAAATAAAAATCTATCAACATCCCTTGCTGAGAGATATTCTTAAAGCCTGGAGGGCCTCCATGAAATTGTTACATATAGAAGCTAAATGTTCTAAATGGTTACCTCCTTTAGGGAACACCCAATTTCCACCAGGTTTAAAGTACAAAGCGTTTCAAAAATGGAAGGAACTTCAGGTAACTAAGCTTGGACACTTGTGTCACTCTAAATCTAAACATATATACAACTTTATAGAATTCCAGGAGCAGTATAAGGTTCCATCTAAAAACAGCTTCCATATCATGCAAGCAAAACACTATTTAAAGTGAATGTAAATTTTGATACTTACCTTTTAATCTTGGCAGCCGCTGCATCGCTTCCTCCGCCGGTCGCAAAGCCTCTTCCTGGGTCTAAAATGAGGAATCCGGCTTCCTCCAATCACGGGGTTGAATCAGACACTGATTCCCCCGGGGGGGATGCCGTGATTGGAGGATGACCGATCCGTCATTTCTGACGTAGGAAGAGGCTAGCGGCGACCAGGGGAAGCTGGAGCGGCTGTCAGGATTAAAAGGTAAGTATTTTCACAACACGAGTGAAACGTAAATTTTGATGAATTAAAGTGCTCCTGTTTTAATCGAATTTATAAAAACCGGACACTTTATCAAAATTTACATTCACTTTAAATTAAATTATCCAAGCTGGCCTAGACCCATTTTTTCAAAAACATCCACTTTTAGATCACCCAAAAGCAATGACAGGATCACTATCAGTTATTTATAAAATATTATTACTTTCATTAGAGCAGCACCAGATAAATGAGCTATATGCTAAATGGGATAAAATCCTACTGATACATAGTGATGAAAACATTATACAAAAAAGCTTGGGGACTTTATACCAACTAGATTGAACCATGTCCATTATGTAATCGAACCTAAGACTTATTCATCAGGATTACTTCACCCCTAAGAGGATACAGAAGTGGAGCAAGGAAAAAAGAGAATAAATGTAATAAATGTTCTAAACCCAACCCAGACTTAATACATTTAATCTACTCCTGCCCTAGACAGTTACACCTTTGGGCAAAGGTGGAATTATTGCTATCTCGTATCCTTGAGATAAAGATCTCACTATCCGGAGTAAATATAGTTCTTACTAAACACCTAGAATGGGGCCAAAATACCAAATTCATTCAGGTAACGATTCTGAAAATGAGAACATTGATCTTTAAAAACTGGGTCAAAAATACTCCCTACTATTAATCATCTTAAAAACATGTTGATGAGATATGCAATCCTGGAGGCATATGATTACAAAATGCATAACTTAGATAACCTTGAGCATTATGTCAAGATCTGGGGGAAGTTTGTAAATCTAATACCCCACTCTGGCCGCCAACTTCAAAATCAGCAAGCGGCGAGCGCTACCCAGGTTCTAAACCAAAAATGGGCTGGCTCCTAAGCTTACATTCCTGCCTTTCAAATAAAGATACTAAGAGAATGAAGAAAAATGTATAAAAGGAGTAAAGTAGAAAGTTGCTTAAAATTGCATGCTCTATCTCAGTGATTTTTAACCTTTTTTTTGCCGTGGCACACTTTTTTACATTAAAAAATCCTGTGGCACACCACCATCCCAAAATTTTTAAAAAATCACACATTGTAGCCTAATACAGCATATATATATATATATATATACACATACACACAAACACACACATACTGTATGTATTGTGCTGTTATGCCATGCCTCCTACAAACTACCCCTGCACTGGGAGTAAAAAACAAGCAAAGTTTAAAAAATATGTCACACTGTTGTAAGTCTGCCGTGGCACACCTGAGGATCTCTCACGGCACACTAGTGTGCCACGGCACACTGGTTGAAAAACACTGCTATATCTGAATCAGAAGAAACAGTCAACAGCAGAATGTTTTTTGTTTAAAAAGATAGATAATCCCTTTATTACCCATTCCCCAGTTTTGCATAACCAACACAGTTATATTAATATACTTTTTACCTCTGTGATTAACTTGTATCTAAGCATCTTCTGACAGCCCCTGATCACATGATATTTTATTTATTATCTATTGACTTTTATTTTAGCCAATTAGTGCAGTGTCTGCCACAAGCCAAGGGCGTGATCACAATGTTATCAATATGACTCACATGAACTAGCACTCCCCTGTTGTGAAAAGCAAATAAAAAAGCATGTGATAAGAGGCGAACTTCAAGGGCTTAGAAATTATCATATGAGCCTTCCATCCTAGGTTTAGCTTTCAACTAAAAATACCAAGAGAACAAAACAAAATTGGTGATAAAAGTAAATTGGAAAGTTGTTTCAAATTACATCCTTTATTTAAAACATAAAAGTTTTTTGGGGGCTTGACTGTCCCTTTAAAGAAAAAATGTGGGTTTTATATCCCTTTCAGCAATTAGCTAAAACATATACACATAGGCCAGGCTTACTTACAGGTGCATGTAACAAAGGATTATAAAAGTACTATTTAGCCCATTGTTTAAAGTGTGATGTATTAACTAATGGTTTTAACTTTAAATAAGGCTTTTATATGTGTGTGTGTGTGTGTGTGTGTGTGTGTGTGTGTGTGTGTGTGTGTGTGTGTGTGTGTGTGTGTGTGTGTGTGTGTGTGTGTGTGTGTGTGTGTGTGTGTGTTTGTGTGTGTGTGTGTGTGTGTGTGTGTGTGTGTTCTTACTAAAGCACATACTGTATACTGTATATCATTTTAACATTGCACAGGAACACGTAGCAGAGAGCAGAGGGATACATTACAGTAAATAGGGATCTCACCTCCTTGACTTTTCTCTCCACTGTGTTCATAAAGGTGTGAGCCACCAGCAAGGCGATGCTGACGATGAGCAACAGTAAAGAGAGGGTACCCGTCGCATATACTGCCAGCCTCGCCATAGTGCCCACTTTGCCAGCCGCTGTGTGCACTTAGTGTGCAGCCAATGACTAAACAGGCAGCTCAGGCCACAAAGCAGCTAGCACATAAGAAAAACTGCGGTCTATAAATACACTTGTATACTGGACTTGTCTTGCTATCTATTTCTCCCTTTCTGCAAACTGTAACAGCTCTTCAAATCTGAGCCTAAATTGGCCTCTTGCCTGTTAATACAAATCCAGTCTCACTCTTTCCTTTCCCTTTTATTATTATATGCAAGTTAGCAAATGCTGCCGTGCTCTGCTAATATAATCTATAGCTGAAGCCGATTCTTCCTCTCCTATCCCTGCAAGGTTTCCTCCTATAGCCAGCCCACTTGTCTCTCCAGTCCTGTCAGTGTTTTGCAGCTTCAGGTCAAATCCTAATGGCATTGGCAACGCCTTTCCCTGGGTGCTCAGCCCTCCCCTCTTTGTATTGTGCAACTACTCAAAACATCACTTTGGTTTTATGTGCAGCTGCTGTCTTCTGCCTAGTTTCGTTTTCCTGCTCTCTCCATCCCCTTGTTATTTGTGCTGATTCAAGTCGCAGGGCTGTGACGGAGAATCTGAGCCAAGCAGTAAAACGATCTCAATGTTTTATGGGTTGTTTCTGTTTGGTGTCTAGTGAGTGAATTTATTGCAAGATAACATAACAGGGTGTTAGCACTATTATGTGTTTAATGTGGTTAAGACTCCTTCCTTGTACTGTTTACACCAAATAGAGACATGTTTTTAAAGGGATACTAAAACCCTTTTTTTTTTTTTCTTTAATGAGATAGAGTATGCAATTTTAAGCAACTTTTTAATTTACTCCTATTATCAATATGTCTTTGTTCTCTTGCTACCTTTATTTAAAAAGCAGGAATGTGAAGCTTAGGAGCCAGCCCATTTTTGGTTCAGAACCTGGGTTATGCTTGCTGCCTTGCTTATTGGTTTGCTAAATGTAGCCACCAATAAGCAAGTGCTATCCAGGGTGCTGAATCTAAAATAGGCTGGCTCCCAAAGCTTTTTTAAATAAAGATAGCAAGAGAACGAAGAAAAATTGATAATAGGAGTAAATTAGAAAGTTACTTAACATTGCATGTTCTATCTGAATCACGAAAGAAAAAGTTTGGGTTCAGTGTCCCTTTAAAGAAACAATTTGGGTTCAGTATCCATTTAAGTATTATTTTTCTGAATCAAGTATTAGCTTATAAACATATAAATATAAAAATCTATAAAGGTTATAAAGTAAAGGGACATGAAACCCACTATGGCGCACTCTGGCGAGGCTGGCAGTATATGCGACGGGTACCCTCTCTTTACTGGCGAAGCCTTTGATAAATCAATCCCTATGAGTTATTGCATCATCTTTTTTATCATGCATTTGTTGATTATGCAAATCTACTGTATTTACTGGTCCTTTAACCAGTCTGGGCTATTCCGTAAAAGATTATAAATACAGTAGATTGACTTAATCAGCATGTGCATGATACAAATACAATGTAATAACACGTAGCTGATATTTTTAACAGCTTTTTCCTTTTCATTTCCCTGTATCATGTGACATCCTTCAGCCAATCACAGACTTAAATGCATATATGAGCTGTGAAGTCTTCCACATGCTCAGTAGGAGCTGGTGCCTCAGAAAGTGTGCACATAAGACCATGCACACTCCTCCAAAAATGTCCTTTTTGCATTTGTATTTTTACTCTAACTTTTACAGAAAAGGCTTCTGTCAGACTCCAAGAACTAAACAAACAACTTCTCTAAGTGTATAAAACTGTTAAAGAGACAGTAAACACCTTGACATTTTTTTATATAAAATGTTTAGTTATGATTAGTAAAATAGCATTGTGATAATCTTTCATTATTTATTTTGTCCCCTTTAGCTCTGAACATTGTGGATTTTCTAATTCTCAATTGTTTGAAATGCACACTGAAGACTTCTCAAGGCTAACCCTGCTACATATACTTCATTAATTGGCTTTGGACAATAACAACTGCAAACGCAAAGCATGTTATACAAACAAAATGATCATGGCTAGCATTGTATTCTGGAGACTGAATCCCTGATTGGCTCTTTCAAAAGTAAATGGAGTTTGGCTTTTGAAAAACAATTTTAGCAAAACAAGATTTTCATTTGTTTTAAAAGTGTTTAGACCTGGCTGGTGTGTTATTCTATCGCCAGACAACAGAAATATAAATATATAATTACAAGGTGTTTAGTGTCTCTTTAAGTGTGATAAGTAAAAAATGTTTATAATGCTACACACACTGCTAATATATAATGCTTAAAGGGACACTGAACCCAAATTTTTTTCTTTTGTTATTCAGATAGAGCATGCAATTTTAAGCAACTTTCTAATTTACTCCTATTATCAGTTATTCTTCATTCTCTTGCTATCTTTATTTGAAAAGAAGACATCTAAGCTTTTTTTCTTGGTTCAGAACTCTGGACAGAGCTTTTTTATTGGTGGAAGAATGTATCCACCAATCAGCAAGGACAACCCAGGTTGTTCACCAAAAATGGGCCGGTATTTAAACTTACATTCTTGCATTTCAAATAAAGATACCAAGAGAATAAAGAAAATTTGATAATAGGAGTAAATTAGAAATTTGCTTAAAATGTCATACTCTATCTGAATCAATAAAGAAAAAAATTGGGTTCAGTGTCCCTTGAAGACACATGCACACTCCTAAGCATATCTAGATATCCACTTTTAATAAAAGAGCCTAAGAGAACAACGTCAATTTGATAACAATTTGTAAATTTACTAAAGTAAATAGGATTTTTTTTCTTTTTAAATTATATGCTCTATGTGAATCATAAATATTTCATTTTGATTTTAAAGGGACAGTAAACTTAAAAAAATAATGTTATATAATTCTGCACATTAAACTGAATGTAGCGTGCTCCCACTTCTAGACCAGAGGGGGAGCGGGCTACATTCAGTTCAATAGCATGATCAAGCGCGCTGTGATTGGATAGCGCGCTCCAAAGCGCTTTTAACCCCTTGAGTGCTAATGACGGCTCTGAGCCGTCACAGAGTTTCCCACTCTGGTGCTAATGACGGCTCAGAGCCGTCACTAGCACTCTCCCAACTTGAGGGAGATCTGGGGGCTCCCACCTGCTCCTACCCCGGCGATCGGTGCTGCATAATGAAAGGCATCGCCGGGGCTTCCGTTATGCGTGGTGACGTCACGCGCAATAAACGTGATGACGTCACCGCGCAACTTTATTTAACATTAACAATGTTAAATATAGGAGCAGGGGGCATGCTTCTTAGAAGCCTGTATCTCAGGCATCTAAGCAGCTACAGACCCCCAAGACCCACCGTTGGAAAGGTAATCGCCTAACCTTTCCAACGGTGTAATTCTTGGGGATCTGAAATAAATAAAAATTTTAAAATATTAAATAAAAAACCCTTTAAGAAAACCTTAGCACCAAGGTGGGAAAGTGCTTAGCACTCAAAGGGTTAAAAAAGAAGACCTAATCAGAAGATCATGGAGCGCAACAGGTAAGTGCAACTTTGCCAGCTAAAATCTCTAAAATCCTTTGATTTTGAAAGCTGTCGCTAAGATAATGTTATATAATTCTGCACTATGTGCAGAATTAAATAACATTATTTTTTAAGTTTACTGTTCCTTTAATGTCCCTTTAACCCCTTTTCCATTTTCTGTCGGTTTGGGACCAAGGCTATTTTTACATTTTTGTGGTGTTTGTATTTAGCTGTAAGTTTCCTCTTACTCATTTACTGTACCCACACATATAATATACCGTTTTTCTCGCCATTAAATTGACTTTCTAAAGATACTATTATTTCCATCATATCTTATAATTTACTATAAAAAAAATATGAGGGAAAAATGGAAAAAAACACACTTTTTCTAACTTTGACCCCCAAAATCTGTTACACATCTACAACCACCAAAAAACACCCATGCTAAATAGTTTCTAAATTTTGTCCTGAGTTTAGAAATAACCAATGTTTACATGTTCTTTGTTTTTTTTTTGCAAGTTATAGGGCAATAAATACAAGTAGCACTTTGCTATTTCCAAACCACTTTTTTTCAAAATTAGCGCTACTTACATTGGAACACTGATATCTTTCAGGAATCCCTGAATATCCCTTGACATGTATATTTTTTTTCTTTAGAAGACATCCCAAAGTATTGATTTAGGCCCATTTTGGTATATTTCATGCCACCATTTCACCGCCAAATGCGATCAAATAAAAAAAATCCTTCACATTTTCACAAATGTTTTCACAAACTTTAGGTTTCTCACTGAAATTATTTACAAACAGCTTGTGCAATTATGGCACAAATGGTTGTAAATGCTTCTCTGGGATCCCCTTTGTTCAGAAATAGCAGACATATATGGCTTTGGCGTTGATTTTTGGTAATTAGAAGGCTGCTAAATGCCGCTGCGCATCACACGTGTATTATGGCTAGCAGTGAAGGGGTTAATTAGGTAGCTTGTAGGGAGCTTGCAGGGTTAATTTTAGCTTTAGTGTAGAGATCAGCCTCCCACCTGACACATCACACCCCATGATCCCTCCCAAACAGCTCTCTTCCCTCCCCCACCCCACAATTGTACCCACCATCTTAAGTACTGGCAGAAAGCCTGCCAGTACTAAAATAAAAGGTATCTTTTAGTTTTATGTTTTAGCATATTTACATATGCTGCTGTGTAGGATCCCCCCTTAGCCCCCAACCTCCCTGATCCCCCCCCCCCAAACAGCTCTCTAACCCTCCATCTGCCTTATTGTGCGCCATATTGGATATTGGCAGCTGTCAAGCTGTAACAAGTATTTCCATTAAAGGGAAATAAAACCCCAAAATTATTATTTCATGATTCAGATAGAGCATATGATTTCAAACAACTTTTTCAATTTCATTTTATTATCAATTTGCTTCATTATCTTGGTTTCCTTTGCTGAACGAGCAGCAATGCTGAACACTTCTAGTCAACCAAGAGACAAATGTGTGTAGGAACCAATCAGCAGCCATCTCCCACTAGTGTAGCATATGTATATTTTCTTTTTCAAGAAAGAATACCAAAGTACCAAGAACATTTAAAAATAGAAGCAAAATTAAAAGTGCTTTAAATTTATAAGCTCTATCGGAATCATACAAGTTTAATTTAACTTTAAAGTCTATAGTAGGGTGACCAGACGACACATTTTTAACGGAAACATCCATTTTTTTAGCACAGTGTCCCAAAAACTATTTGAAGGGACGCTAAAACATTCTCTTTTGTTTCCCTATGTCTATTTAATTACTTTTTTATTACTTATTTTTACCCAACCTTGCACTACTATAATTTTTTTTACCATTATAGTGTTATGGCATACAATTTACATAACTACTGCACGTGCTAGCAGCTCTGCCACAGAGGAGTTACAGTTCCCTGGATACGGTGGTGGGGGGCACGTGTAAAAAGAGGCGGAGACAAATCTGCATACCTTTTTGTGACAACTGTGATGAGAGTTGGAAGTGACGTCACCGGATGGGGGGCGTGGTTTAGGGCTGTGATTGTCTATGGCGCAGTTACCAAGTTAGATGTATTGTACAAGCTGTATACTTCTATGCTCTGCAATAAAATAGTGTTGTACCTTCTATGTAGGGTGACCACATGTCCCGGATAGCCCGGGACAGTCCCGCATTTTGCAGGTCTGTCCCAGGTCCCGGGCACCTTTATGCATTGTCCCGGAATGGAAAGCCGCCTGCCAGTGCTGTCACAACCCCGGTAGCTCAGCAGAAAGATCCACTACCTGCATGCCCGTATCCCCTTGTGCTGCTTCCCCCGGTCCTCCTGCTCTAGCACACCCAGCCCAGGTACACTTAGCGCAGCCTCGCACACACACTAGCCATGCTGCCGCCGCCTGCTCACTACAATGTATCTGCTCTGCATTAATGGGATTCTTTGAATGCAGCCGCCTGACTGTGTCTTGCCGCATTGCCGCTAGCCCCCTGCAGGGGTGTGTGTTAAGGAGGCTATATCTGTGTGTACAGCATGAGCATATGAGCGGCTCATTCACTAATCTCTTTCAAACCCTGTGTTCTCCTATGGCTCTTGTTCACTGAGGTATCATGGAGCTATCTGCCTATTTATGTCTTATGCTCTGAAAGGGTTCCACTTTATAATGTATTTCATATCTTGTAGGTATGTATCATAGTATTACCCAAGCATTGTACCCAGTGCCCATGTTAGAGCTACAGACAAGCTGTGCACAGCGCGTACCCACCAGTCAGCATCTCCCGGTAGCTATATAGGAGCTATGCAGTGACCACGTTTTTTTTGTTTTTTTCCCTTTAAAAAAATAGTCAAAAAAAAGGTATCAACATATTTTTTTTTTTTTTTTTTTGGGGGGGGGGGGTCCCTGAATGGCAGTTTGGAAATGTGGTCACCCTACTTCTATGCTGTGTCCTGCAATCCATGACATGGTGTCAGAAGTACTTGTCTGCGCTTCTGTTTCCTGATTAATGACAATGTCAAAGTTTACCCCACCTGAGCCTTTTTACTTCTCTCAGCCTGCAGCTTGGCCCACATGGCGTCAGCGGTTTCAACACTTCAGGATTGCTTCCAAGCTGGACAAGGAGAGTGGTGAAGTACAAGTTAATTCTCTTTTATACTCTATGGGGAAAGATGTGGAGCCAGTGTTCAATGCCTTTACTTTCCAAGAAGGGGAAGAATTTGACTTTGAAATAGTTATGAACAAACTCAGTGTTCACTTTGTGCCCAAAAGAAATGTGATTCATGAGAGAGCTTGTTTTCACAAACGTAATCAGCGTGTGGGAGAATCTGTGGAGTCATTTGTGCGCAGCCTGTATGAACTAGCTGAATTCTGTGAGTTTGGTGTTGCTAAAGAAGAGCAAATCAGAGAAAGAATAGTTATTGGAATTGCAGATGCTGAAGTCTCACTGAAGCTACAGTTGGAGGCATTAGATGGGGCTATTAGGATGGCCCGCCAGAGTGAACTGGTGAAAAAGCAAAGTGCTGATCTGAGGTCCGAGAGTATTGTGGATGAAGTGCATCAGTTCAGGAGAGCTGCTAGTGAAAGGCACAGTGTGAGAGGTAGACCAAGGGCAACAAATAGGCCTAGAAGCGGATGGTTGCAGCATGCACGTTGCACGCGGTGTAACCGTACCCATGATCAGAGTGTTGTATGCCCTGCTAAAGATAAAAGATGTAGATAATGTAACCGAATGGGCCATTTTGAAGTGGTGTGTAAAACTGAATACATTAAGGAGATGCAGGTGGATAATGACCAGGAGGGTCAAGAAGTGTCCTTTGTAGGGTCTGTTGTTGAACAGTCTGGTTAAGATGAGAATTGGCGGGTTACTCTTACTGTAGCCAAAATTGCCTTTAAAGGGACAATGAACCCAAATTTTTTCTTTCGTGATTCAGATAGAGCATGCATTTTTAAGCATTTTTCTAATTTACTCCTATTATCAATTTTTCTTTGTTTTCTTGCTATCGTTATTTGAAAAGCAAGACATCTAAGCTTTTTTTATGTTCAGCACTCTGGACAGCACTTTTTTTTATTGGTGGATGAATGTATCCACCAATCAGCAAGGACAACCCAGGTTGTTCACCAAAAATGGGCCGGCATCTAAACTTAAATGTTTGCATTTCAAATAAAGATACCAAGAGAATGAAGAAAATTTGATAATAGGAGTAAATTAGAAAGTAGCTTAAAATGTTATGCTCTATCTGAATCACGAAAGAAAAAATTTGGGTTCAGTGTCCCTTTAAGATTGACACAGGGGCAGACATTACTGTTATGTCCCTTACAGCATTCATAAAACTGCCTCGACAGCCTCAGCTTTATGAAAGTTACAACAAAAGTTCATAGTCTTGGTGGCCGCATCGATTGTGCAGGGAAATTTCTTGCCAGCTGCGAGTACAAGCAGAGGAAATTCACCATGTGGGTACATGTGATTAGAGGTCAGTGTGTTAACGACCTATTGAGCAGAAAAGCAGCCTGTGGTTTGGGCCTGGTTGCCAGAGTGAATGAGATTTCAGAAGACATGTTTGGTTAATTGGGCCTACTGAATTTCAACCCAGTCCGAATATCACTTAAAGGTGACGCAGTCCCATACAGCATTACCACTCCTCGTAGAATTCCGTTCCCGCTCATGCCTCAAGTGGAGAAGGAACTTCTGCGTATGAAGAATATGGGAGTTATCGAAGAGGTTGTTGAAGCAACTGACTGGTGTGCCCCCATTGTGCCTGTTGCGGAAAAAGACGGGAAGGTACGCATCTGCGTAGACTTGAAAAGGCTGAATGAGGCGGTAAAAAGAGAGAGATATGTGCTGCCGACACTTGAAGACATAGCTCCGAAATTTGCTGGGACAAAGTTCTTCTCTACACTGGATGCTTCCAGCGGCTTCTGGCAGATACCTCTAGATCCACCTACCTTCATTACACCGGTAGGTTGGTTTTGCTTCTGCAGACTCCCCTTTGGATATCCTCTGCTCCAGAAATCTTTCAAAGAGAGATGAGTTCTCTCCTAAGGGACCACGAGGGCACGGCAGTTGTCATGGACGACATTTTGGTGTATGGGTCTACATTGGAAGAACATGATCAGCAATTGAGCTGTGTGCTGCAGATCATTAGAGAGATCGGGCTGAAATTAAATAAGGAGAAATGCCATTTTAGGAAGGCTGAGTTATGTTACTTTGGGCATATTATCAAGGGAGATGGCATCAAGCCGGACCCTGATAAAATCCTTGCTATTGAACAGATGAAAAGTCCTTCTGATGTACATGAGCTGAGACAAATATTGGGCCTTGTAAATTATGTGGACAGGTTCCTTCCAGATTTATCCACAATACTACACCCTATCACAGAGTTGCTAAAGAAAGATGTTGCCTGGGTCTGGGGACCTTCACAGGAAGAATCTTTTGTGCAGGTCAAGTCCCTGCTGGGGTCTGCCCCTGTTTTGGCGTTCTACGACCCTTCTAAAAAGACTGTGGTTAGTGCTGATGCGAGCAGTTATGGGTTAGGGGCCGCCCTCCTGCAGTTGAATGAGAACAAACTACAGCCCATCGCCTACTGTTCCCGTACACTGACGGCTGCTGAGTCGAAATACGCCCAAATTGAGAAAGAGTGCCTGGCTGCAGTTTGGGCCTGTGAGCGCTTCCAGCATTACCTAGTGGGTTTAGAGAAATTTAGTCTGGAGACTGACCATAAACCGCTAGTCCCTCTAATCAACTCCTATGATATTGACAAAACACCCCTAAGATGCTAGAGACATCTGATGAGGCTGCTCAGGTTCAATGTTCAGGCAGTGCATGTGCCGGGGAAACAACTGGTAGTGGCAGATACACTTTCCAAGCTCCCGCTGGCTGCTGCTGAAGAATCTTCAACAGAATCAGATGTGAAAGTGTATGTAGATTCAGTTCGCTAGAGCAAATAAGAAAGGAGACATATTTAGATATTGACCTTCAAGAAGTTATTAAATACATAAAAGAAGGTTGTCCTGAGAGCCGGGCAGCCTGGATGTCTTTAAGTTCTTACCAGTCAGAAAGGTCACAGCTCACGGAGCTGGATGGGTTGGTGCTGTTCCAGGACCGCATTGTTATTCCTGTTAGCATGCGGCATGAGATGTTAAGCAGGATTCATGATGGCCACTTGGGCATTACAAAGTGCAGAGAAAAGGCAGCTACGGCAGTATGGTGGCCTGGGATCGGTTTCGACATCGCAAGCCATGTGTCAAAATGTGCCTTTTGCCGGGAACGCCGGCCTACTCAGAGAAGGAAGCCCTTGATTTCTACTCTGCTGCCTGCAGAAAATAGCTGCTGATTTGTGCGAACTGCACAGGAAAAAGTACCTAGTCGTGATTGACTACTATTCCAGGTATTTGGAGATTGCACCCTTGAATGAGATCACCAGTAAAGCCATTATCACTCATCTCAAGAGCTTGTTCGCCCGGTGGGGCATACCAATGGAGTTAGTGAGTGATAACGGAATGCAGTTTGCTTCCACAGAGTTCAGTTCATGATTTTGTCCATTCTACATCGAGTCCACATTACCCGCAGGCCAATGGAATGGCTGAAAGGGCAGTTCAAACAACAAAGTTCATTTTGAAGCAATCTGAGCCATACCTAGCCCTCTTGGCCTATAGGGCAACTCCCATTCAAGCCACGGGTTTTAGCCCAACACAGCTGATGCTAGGACATCAGATTCGCACCACTTTACCCTCTGTGGGTGTCTTCCAGCCAACCAGCTCTGTTCCTCGGGACGAGGTCCTTAGGAGGGATGAAGAGGCTAAAAGGGGCTATTAATTCTTCTACGACAGGAAACACTCTGTGAGGCTCTTGCAGGAGCTGAATGTGGGGCAAAGTGTCAGAGTTAAACTGGATGATGAGAAGAAATAGAAGACACCTGCTACAGTAATTGGACGCTCTCCAGAACCAAGGTCTTATGTAGTCCTTACTGATGGAGGGACAGTCACACGTCGAAATCGAAGACATCTTCAGTTAGTACCTGAGAGTTTGGGACAGGATGCCTCAGTACCACTGACGGTGGGAACCCCTGTTTTAAGAGGGGTGCCTTCCCTTCAGCAAGATCACAGTGGGGATACTTATTTGCTTCCAGCAAACTCTCAATCACCTTCTTCTGTATCAGAGGACAGTTCATGTAAAATGACATCAAGTGGAAGGGTGGTGAAACATCCAGCCCGATATCGGGATTAGCACTAGTTAGAACAGTGACCGGAAGTATGGGCAGAATAATCCCATGGTCACTGTGGACTAGGGTAGTCTACCCCGATGTTCAAGTCAGGATTGTATTGCATGTTGTTTATATATATATATTCCCTTTAACTTGTTATTTGTTGTATACTAAACAAAACTACTTCTGTATGCTTCTTGTATACCTTGTTATTTGATTTATTCAAAAAAATGTATGCTTTGTTCTTTGAAAAGGGGGAAGATGTGATGAGAGTGGGAAGTGACATCACCGGATGGGGGGGCGTGGTTTAGGGCCGTGATTGTCTATGGCGCAGTTACCAAGTTAGATGTATTGTGGTGGGACTTCCGGTGGGCGGTAACATCGGAGTGGCGCGCAGCTAGCGTTTGCTCCGTGTATACTCTAACCGCCAGTCACAGGCTCCAGGCCCAAAAGAGCCGAGCAAAGAGTACCAGATTGGGAGCGCTTCTCACCGACCACCGTGAAGCCTTGGCAGGCTACGCTCAGCGGGTACGTGACACAGAGATAACAAAGGCACTCCACCGAATATATCCCACAGCCAGTAAAGCTCTTTGGCAGGAGCAACGCTGCTCATGGAAATGCTCATGGACATGGACATGGAGCTACAAGACTGACGATATCAGAAGAGAAAGCCATCCTCTCAGATAAGTACTTATACATCAGACTATGTGCTATAAAAGCCGCTGCAAGGTTATTTTCTTTTTCTGACTATAAGGATATGAACAGGCTGTGTGCAGTTTTATTAGTCTGGGTGCAGGGAAGATTGTGACTGATACCTGGTAACAACTGAGATAATACCAAGGCCTGAGGTATTCATCTGTCTCACCGGCCTAATTTTTGTCACTGCTGGCTGGGAAAAAAAGGAAAGAAAAATAACTAGACAAATAACTCAGCTGGAAACGTGATCCCTGGTCTTGGTACTCTATAGGGGGAAGTTGTTGTGATGGCCCATATCTGTATGACATTATAAAGAGAGTCACTGACTCAGGTCTCTGGAATCCAACAGGCTGTTTCTTTCCCCTATAGGCAGGTGCTACATATTGCCCCAGTGAAGAAAACTGTTACACACAAATTTGAATCAACAAACCCTTCACTTCTATATCTGAACTTACTTCGCTGTAGGAAAAAGAAAAATAAAGAGAAAGAATACAGATACAATAGGAAAAGAAAACCCTGGGCTAACTATACAGCTCAGAACTATAATACATATAAAAGTGTAACTCTATAGGCATTAAGCAAAGCCTGAGTTTGAGGGGACTTAACTGCAATATACCATAATACACTATACTGAAGAATATACTGTGTGCCTAGTGTGTAAGTCTGGGATAAGTATGTAAGAGGTCTGTGCCGTGTTTGAGGCCTGAAGTTCCCAGTAAAGAAACTGGTACTAGATGGTATTTGGAATATACTGATAGTGGTCACGGATCTTGAGTTGTGATAACAGTCTGATTAAAAGTTTCACTATACTAACAGGAAGAAAAATCAGAAAGCCTAGTGTGCAAGTCTGGGATTAGCATGCAAGTGGACTGTGTTGTGTTAAAAATGTTGAACCCAGTGAAGAACTAGGTACCTGGTGACACTTGGAAAGACTGTTAATTCCTTCTGACAAAGATATATTAACCCATGACCAACTGTGTTGTATATGATTAAGCTTTAGAGTTTTGTTATAGGTTGTAAAAACACCTATGGTTTCACCTTTGTGAAGAATTTACAGTGTGGCTAGGGTATAAGTTTGGGACCCTGATCCAGTGGGTTTGTGTTGTGAACAGAATGCAAGGATTAGAGTGAAAAATCTGGCAGTCGGTTCAAATTGGTTTTTGGAAGGCTTGATAGGCCAGGTTGATAAAACAGAAGAGTGCAAAGTGAATTGAATTCTGTTTTTTTTTTTTTAGATTGAAGGCTCCACAACGATTAAAAGTAGCTAAGAGATTAAACTCAAAGAAATAACTTAGCTCAGAAAATTGTATATTGCTTAACATTACAATCTATCCCTTGCTGGGTACTTGATATATAGATTTTTTATTTATTTATTTTTTTCTCTCTCTTTCTCTTTTCCCTCACACACTTCTACACTAGTTATTCACTTTTGACCTAAGACACCTTCTCACACTTTTTATTTTTTATTTTCTTTGTAGACTTTGGTTTAGTCCTTGATCACTTAGATTTACACCTGCCCAAGTGGCTCATACTCACTATTAACACTTTTTCACATTAGATTTCACTTACACACTTTCCTCCCTTTTTTTTTTTTTTTTTTTTTTTTTTCTCTCCCCTTCCTGTGGTACATTTTCATAAAAACAAGTGATTATTAATGGATAAGTTTATTCAGAATTCAAAAGACAAGTCCCCAGCTGTAATGTCAGCCAAAACTAGGGAAAGAAATAAGAACAAGAATATAATCGAACCCATACAAGAGAATTTAGAGTGCGAACACACCGCATGTCAACATAGATACACAAATGTTAATAACTAAAATTTCTGCTTTATTGATGCCACAGTTTGATAATCTCAGACTAGAAATATCAACGGTATCGAATGAGTTAAAACATTTTAATGCAAGAATAGGAGAAATAGAAAATAGAATATCGAATCTAGAGGATCAACTGACTATTAAAAGTAATAGGATTGAAGAATTAATCGGACAAATTGCAAAATTACAGGTCAGAGCAGATGTTGCTGAAGATAGATCAAGAAGAAATAATCTAAGGTTTATAGGCATATCTGAAAAATATGTAAATAGAGAGTTAGAAGCACTTATCACCAAAGAAATACCAAGTAAACTGGGCATGCAAAGGGAAGGATTAGAAATCATAGCTGAGCGGATACATAGACTGGGTTCAAGTAAGCAATACCTGGGTGAAGACCCTATGGGTTGATCCCGTACTAGGCCAGTGATAGCAAAATTCTTGAACTATAAGGACAAAGTTGATATCTTAAAATATTTTAAAAAAACTCTCAGAACCTCTCCTATTGGATGACAGGAAAGTCCTTATCTTTCAAGACTTTTCAATGGAAACCTCGAATAAAAGGAAAATAATGTCACAAATGTGCTCGCAATTCATTCAAAAGGGGCTACAGGCATTTGTAGTCTATCCTGCTATCTTGAAAGTAGGAGGCAAGAATGGCTTTAAATCTTTTCAGAATAATGAAGAAGCTAAACAATATTATGTTACAGTTTGTCAGGATTTATGACATAAAGGAGAACAGCGTTAAAATTTTAACTGGTTTTGATTTGTATTTTTTTTTTTTTTTTTGTCGTCTTCTTATCAGCCGCTCACAAAGTTAAGGATATGTCTAGTAGTGTTGGAAAATCTGTGGTTGGTAGTCTGCATAGAATAAAATTAGGAACTTACTAGGTCTTACATCTTGGAATGTTGGTGGTATTGTGTCCCCTATCAAAAGAAAGACAATCTTAAAGCATCTTAAAAAATTAAACACTGATATTGCCTTTCTCCAGGAAGTCAGGTTGTCGGCAACAGAATTAGCTAAATTAAAAGTTAATTGGGTAAAAGAAGTAGTTGCCACTCCATGTTTAGAAAGGAAAAAGGGCGTAGCTATACTACTTGGTAAGAATCTAGAATATAAAATTCTTGAAGTTAAAAAAGATGACAATGCACGTTATATTATTATTGAAATAGAAATAAAAAAAAAGATTTATACTCTGTGTAATGTCTATGGCCCAAATAATCTGGACCTGGAATTTTGGAATAAATTGCAGGTATTAATGTTAAAGTATAATGAAAAAAATTTAATAATTGCTGGTGATTTTAATTTAACACCTAGATTCCCACTAGACAGGAAAAGCACAAAAGGTAGGAAAAAGGATTCCAGAATATCGAAGGAAATGAGAATCCTGCACACATTTAAAAAATCACTTAAAGTCCATGATATTTGGAGACTCCAATATCCAGATTTAAAAAGATTTACATGCTTATCAAAATCACTAAAATCACTATCGAGGATTGATTTTTTCCTGATATCTGAGCCCTTATTGTTGGCTAACCCAAAGGCAGATATAAAAGATGTGATCATATCTGATCACGCTCCTATTACACTAGAACTTACCCTAGAGGAAATATTAACAAGAGTTCCTAAAAGAAACTTCTTTCACTTCCCGAAATACATGCTGAAAAATGCATCTTTTGTAGCTATGTTAAGAGAAAAATTCAATATTTTTATAAATTTGAACAGAGAATATCTAGATAGGATAGAAATACTGTGGGAAACAGCCAAATCGGTGTTAAGGGGAGAAATAATAAGCTATATGGCCACATTTAAAAAGAAAAGAAAGAGAAGGGAAGAACAATTAACGAATCAAGTTATAAATTCCTACAATAGATACCTATCAAGCACTACAAAAAATAACTGGTTCAGGTATACCCAAGCAAAACAAGAAAGGGACACATTCTACACACAAGAAACTATTAGAGAAGATCTCAAAAGTAAAGCTAAGTTTATGAAATTTGGTAATAAAACAGGTAGTCTCTTAGCGAAAGTAGTTAAATCTGAAAAAAAAACTAATATAATACCGGCAATAAAAGTGGAAGATACATATATACATGACACGCTAGAAATAAATGAGATCTTTTATCAAATATATAGCAAATTTTACGGGGCATCTGAGTTAGACAGCTCGAATAAAAGGCGGTTCTGGGATTCAATAACTACCCCTAAAATAACACTGGAAGAAGTTAATACAATTAATCAGCCTATCACGATAGAAGAAGTAGAAACAACAATTAACAAGATTAAATTAAATAAAGCACCCGGGCCGGATCATCTGCCAGACGAGTTCTATAAAATTTTAAAAAAAGAAATTGCACCATATTTGACCAAATTATATAACTGGTATTATTCCGAGAATTCTAGCATGTCAAAGAACTTCACTAAAGCAAATACAATTTTGATATATAAAAAAGGAAGGGACCCTGAGAAGCCAGACGCATACAGACCTATTTCCCTACTAAACGTGGACTATAAGATCTTAGCAATAATAGTCGCGGAAAGATTAAAAAAAAAATTGGTAATATCATACATACAAATCAAGTAGGGTTTATGAATAATCGAAGTTCTGTGGTTAATATACGCAAAGCTTGTATTATTATTGAATATTTTAACGATCTGGCAGATAAACACCAGGAGACAAGAGAAGATGCAGCCTTAATAGCCATAGATGCAGAAAAAGCTTTCGATGCGGTACAGTGGGATCATCTTTTCACATCACTGTCTAAGTTTGGTTTCTCGGGCCCCTTTCTAAACTATATCAAAGCAATATATAAAAATCCGATATCTGTAATTTCAGTGAATGGAGTGGAATCCGCAGATATTGCTCTGAAAAGAGGTACAAGACAAGGTTGTCCCTTGTCACCTTTCTTGTTCAACCTGTCTATCGAATCATTAGCTATTAAAATCCGTCAAGAGATGCAAGGGATTGTTTGTAATAATATAGAGGAAAAGATCTTACTATATGCTGATGATGTTTTGATATTCTTGAGAAACAGCAATCAGAGCATCCCACAACTTATGGATATAATAGAGCTATATAGCTCCTTTTCGGGTTATAGAGTTAACTTTAATAAAACTGAACTCCTATGGCTTAATAAACAAAAAGAATCGAATACTTTGTTTCCTTATAAAGTAGTAGATCAGATTACATATCTTGGAATTAATCTCAGTAAGAACCCTAAGTTGTGGTATGACTTGAATGTTAAACCAATTTTACAGAAAATTACTGACCAGTTAAATGTGTGGAAATATATTCCCTTGGCCCTGTCAGGCAAAATTAGTTTAATTAAAATGATTATTTTCCCAAAGATATTGTATAAAATGCAGAATCTACCTTTACTCATTAAGTCCACAGATATTAAAGTATTCAATAAAAATATAATCGATTTTCTGTGGGGTAAGAAAAGAAAAAAAATCTCTCTCAAATTACTGTGTCTTTTAAAGGAATCTGGAGGATTTGCACTTCCAGATATAGGAAAATATAACTTAGCATGCCTTGTTAAAATTGCAGCTGAATGGCTGTTAGATAAGGAATATTATACAGCAAGGCCATTGGAAGAGGGAATAGTGAAACCCTACTCTCTAAAGGCTCTTTTACATACTAAAGTGGCAGATATTCCTAAGAAGATCAAAAAGATCAGCTCAGTCATGAGTATTATAAAAGCGTGGCAGCAGTATTGCAAGAAATTAAAAGTTAATTATACAATATCCAATTATTTAACAATTACTGGCTACCCCCTTTTCCCGGAAGCGTTAAAATCTGCAGTCTTCCATAGGTGGAAAAGTAAGGGATTGATATATATTGGTCAAATGATTAATTTCAACACAGAAAATCCGCACATTAAAACGTTTGAGGAATTAAGAGCTGAATTCGACTTACCCAATAAATTTTTTTTTGCTTACTTACAAACAAGGAGTCTAGCCAATAAGCTATTACACCTCCAAAATAAGGATTGGGATTGGCCCTCACTTATGCTGAACTTTAATTTAAGTAAAGCAGGAGATTTCTCGATTAGAAAATGGTACAATGAATCTTTGAGACAGGAGGGTAGTTTAAACTTAAAACTTATCGTCAAAAAATGGCAACTGAAGGGGTTTAGAGAATGTAATGAAGATCGCATATATAATAGTATTAATAAAATAAATAAGATTTTCACTTCTACCAATTTTAGAGAAGCACATATCTTCCTGCTTAATCAAACATACCTGACACCATGTGCCATGTCAAGATGGAATAGCCAAATTAAGGACAAATGTGCGAAATGTGGTGACAGAGGGGCTGATATTGTACACTATTTTTGGGAATGTACATTAGTTAGACAGTATTGGAATAAAATAAGTTTTCTACTCTCAAGGATATTAAAAACAGGGATATCAATCTCCCGAGACATAGTCTTTTTCCTATTTCATGCAGACTCCAGAATAAAAAATAAATCATTCATTGAATTAGTGATAGGGGTGGCTAGGTTTCTATTGCTGAGAACTTGGATCTCAAAAAAACTACCATCCATAGCAGAAGTGAGTAACTTTATCTTTAAACAAATGACACTAGAACAATGTATGATAGAACAAGATAAAAGTAAGGAAGTCGAGACTTTTTTCAAAAAGTGGGAAATCTTTATATACTCCCAGGCAATAGATACACAGAAGAAAATTATTTATCCGCTAAGATCAACAGAATACGTTATGAATGCAACACTAAGAGGGGAATTGCCGCAGGTATAACAAGTCATTACCATAGAGAATTGAATGCGACTGTAAACTCGAAGGCTGATAAGAATACATAAATTTATGCGTATTTACCCTTTTTATTTATTTTTTTTTCTTTTTCTTTTTTAGTTTTATGTGTTGTATAGCAATCCTTATTAGAAAATAAGTTCACAGATGAGACATACTGGAAGACATAGTCGGGACAGATAGTGAAGAGTCCAGTTTATTCTAGCTACAGAGTTTAATGTTATGATTTGTTTAATGTCTGGTTGCTGGATTTTTCTTTTTGTCTCATGGTATTCTCCTTTTCTTTGAAGGGAACGCCATGACAGATATTTCTTTTATTGTTATGATGCTGATACTGTTCCCCGATGCTATTGTCTTCACCTTTTTCTTTTTTGTACCCCATCTGTGCTCTCAATAAAAATATTTAAAAAAAAAAAAAAAGTTAGATGTATTGTACAAGCTATATAGTTCTATGCTCTGCAATAAAATAGCGTTGTACCGTCTATGCTGTGTCCTGCATCTCATGACAACAACCACTGCTGATTAGCTCACAGGCAGTATCCACTTGGGACCAGCAGTTCTCTGCTGATGTAAATTTGTTACTTTAACTATGTGTTTATCCCATGCAAAACCCTAGTTTCCTGTAATGAACTGGCGTTAACATAAAACATCTTCTAGCAGAGGTAAAACACATAGAGCTACATAGTGGGTTTCTCACTGAAAAAATGACCTACAGTGGGGCTTAAAGGGACACTAAACACAATTTCTTTCTTTCATGATTCAGATAGAGCATGCAATTTTAAGCATCTTTCTAATTTACTCCTATTATCAATTTTTCTTCATTCTCTTGGTATCTTTATTTGTAAAAGCAGAAATGTAAGGTTAGGAGCCGGCCTATTTTTTGTTCAGCACCCCTGCAGCGCTTGCTGATTGGTGGCTACATTTAGCCACCACTCATCAAGCACTACCCAGATGGGCCTGCTCCTAACCTTACATTTCTGCTTTTACAAATAAAGATACCAAGAGAATGAAGAAAAATTGATAATAGGAGTAAATTAAAAAGCTGCTTATGGCTGCATTCAGAAGGGGGAAGAACCTAAAAGATACATTTAAAAGGGGGGTGTTGGACCTAAAAAAGTGGCGAGCCAAAGATTTATTGGTGATAAACAAGTGGGATGCTTTCCTTGTCTGGGTTGCCCGAATTGCAATAGTATTATTAAAGGCCCAGTTTGTACCCATCCACGCACAGGCAAAAAATACAGATTGAGGGATCATTATAACTGCAACACAAATTATGCGGTCTATTTAATTAAGTGTCCTTGTGGGCTGGGGTACGTTGGCGAGACCACTCGTAAGGTCCGCGAGCATATCAACCAGCACAAAATTAACATCAGAACAGGAAATTTAGAAGCCCCAGTGTCAAATCACTTTATTGTTGCAGGACATCAGATTAATCAATTAAGATTTCAGGTATTGGAACAGGATAATATGCCAATGAGGGGTGGCAATAGGACTAAATTTTTACAGAATAGGGAATTATATTGGATTCATAAATTAGGGACCATGACCCCGAATGTGATGAATAGAGAAATGGATTGGGGTGTATGCCTTTAATAGGTTTAAGATACTATTGTTATATCTGGATTTACTGTTTAACATTTCAATACTGGTAATAATGTTTCTAGATTAATCCTTAGAAGAAACTGATGTATAAAATTAATTTTGGTATAGTTTCTAATGATATTTTTACCACTAGTAGGTGCTATTTTCTAATAGAATGTGGCTTTGTAGAGGAAGGGGTTAAGCCAGGTGGAGGTGTATGTGGGGGCGTGGCCTACAGCCTATTTAAAGGACCAGTCAACACTGTAGATTTGCATAATCAACAAATGCATGATAAGAAGACAATGCAATAGCACTTAGTCTGAACTTCAAATGAGTAGCAGATTTTTGTTAAATAAATTGCAAAGTTATGTCTATTTCCACTCCCACTGTATCATGTGACAGCCATCAGCCAATCACAAATGCATATACGTATATGCAGTGAATTCTTGCACATGCTCAGTAGGAGTTTGTGACTCAAAAAGTGTAAATATAAAAAGACTGTGCACATTTTGTTAATTGAAGTAAATTGGAAAGTTGTTTAAAATTGCATGCTGTATTTGAATCATGAAGTTTAATTTTGACTTGAGTGTCCCTTTAAGGTTGATTTTATTTGTACATATGTGAGACATGACTCAGGATGAAAATCCAAAACGTTGTCTTTTTTATGTTGGCTTAGATAAATATTGACCTTTTATTACTAAATTGGTGGTGCTGCTTTACTATTTTTTTAATTATCACCTATTCAAGACTGTGGTGCTGGTCTTAAATAGCTTGCACACCTGCTAATTTGCAACCCTAATATTACGGGTTACCTTGGTGCTGGGACAATCTGGACTTACAAGTATTAGGTGGTTTAGCATTTAGGATTGCCTGAAGGAATCTTAAAACAAAATCCCCCAGATATCTTCCCAGGTCTTCCACTTCTCTCCACAAGGGTTTTACTCCTCTACATCCCCACCATACATGTGTCATATTACCCATACAACCACACTCTCTCCAGCAGGTATTTGCACTGTGGGGATAGATGATGTGAAGACGAGCTGGGGTCAAGTACCAGCGAGTTAGCATTTTAAAATTGAGCTCTAGTATTTGGGCAGAGTCTGAGGATTCATGGGTAAGTTTAAATATAATTTGCCAATCCTTACGGTGATGGGGTTGTCTAGTTCAGCATTCCATTTATTTGTAAATATGGGCATTACATTTGTAAGGGATTCTAACATGCATCTTCTGGCTAGTGACAATGAACCCTTAACCGGTTTTCCTTCTAAACATAATTTTTCGAACCGTGTTGGTTGCCTAGGAAAATCAGCCCTGAAAGTAGAAGTCTGTATTAAATAATGGACTTGAACATATTTTAGCCAAGAACTAAAAAATTCTCCTAGTGTCTGTACCAATGTTTGCCGTGATCTGAGTTTACCGTTCTCTATAAGGATTTAGCATTTAATTTTATCACTATGGAAACACTAATGCTAATCTACCACATATCTGTCTCTTATTGGCTTCAGCAGAGATAATTACATAAGAACTTCAAAACAAAGCCTGTTTTGAAAAAGTGGCTAGTTGTATCTTCCCTAGTAATCAGTCTGGATTGGCTCCTCCAAATAATTGAACATGGAATTTGGATACTGAAACACAACTGCAGCAAACAAGGTGATGATGCATTAAAAAAGTTTACATTCACTGAATACACTGATTTTCAAACCTGTCCTCAGTCCTCCCTACCAGGCCAGATTTTCAGGATTACCTTGGTTGAGAGATGGTAAAGTAACCATGTTTACTAATCAGCTGATTATTTCATCTATGTTTCAGTACAGATATCCTCAAATGTGGCCTGTTAGGAAGGTCTGAGGACAGGTTTGATAACCAGAGAACTAATATGTTAATTTATTGCACGCCTGCTTAAAACGATTGAATTTACAATGTGTTCACTGTCCATTTAAATGCAATATTATTCTCATCACAATGGGTATTGAAATTCAAACAGATTTGTTAGTCATCTGACTGAAACATGTCACAACCCGTTTAACTGATACAGAAAACCATGGCATTTGCTTGATTTGACTAACCTCTAACAAGGCAACAGAATAAAGTTTGTAGGATACTTTAGCTATGTGTTTAACCCCTTCACTACCAGGAATTTTAGAGAAAAACTTGTCCCACAGTACCAGAAAATGTTAAGCATATTACTCTCACTCCATTTAAACAGAAGTAGAGCCTTTGTTATTGTTTTCTTTTTATTTACCTACAGGAAATAGTATAAGGAGCGCCTCAAAAAAAGGCTAAGGCAAGGTTTAAAACATGGAAGTTAATATATACTGGGTAAAAAGTGGACAAACATTTATTTAGGTTAAAGCAATGTAAAATGGATCCATGTCAAAAAAATCATATAAAACAAAATAATGACGATAAAATTAAGATGATTAAGTCACATATATGGTAAAAAATATATATGTGGTAAAAAAGTCAGATTGATTAGGTCACATATGTGGTAAAAGTCTATAGTCCTCAAGCATAGAAGCTGTGATAGTGTTCTCCTTGTTAGACGTGGAATATAGTGACTCCTTAAGAGGTGGTTATCCCAAAGTGAAAAAAGGGGGATAAAATGATATATCAAAAATGTGAAAAATATGGAAAGGAAACATGTAAAAAATAAAAAATTAAAATATAAATATAAAAATGTGTAAAAATGGAAAATAAAAAAAGAGAAAAATGAAAAAATTAATAGTAAAAAAGATAAAGTAGTGTTTAGATATTGACAAGTTAAAGTACTCCTGGGATATAGGAAAAATGAAGGAGGAAGGTTTGTAATAGCAATCCAAAGTGGATAGATCCAGGTGAATTCCTCTGTAGGTATGTGCCGTGTTTCATGATTTCCTGCAAACACAAAGTAGTGTAGTGCAATATAAATTAAGTACAAAATAGTAGTAATCAGAAAAAGGCTTACCATATGTGTCAACGCGTTTCGGCCTCTTTATAGGCCTTTATCAAGACTATAAATGGTAAGTGGAGGTAGTCTTATATAGGATGTTGAGTGTGTTCCTATTGTTTGGAGTATATTGTTTGGGTGCCAAGTTTGATATGATCCGCTCCCCTAGGTGATGTAATGTATGTTAGGTTTGAGAATGTATTCAGTCCGTAACAACCGAAAATTACGTTATTTCCAGTTGTTATGGACTGGATACGGTTTCTAACACTATATTCTCATTTGCCATAGTGTAGGGCCATCCCTCCCTCTCGCGTCCAGCAATGAGATGCCCTCCCACCGGCTTCACTGCATCATCGATACAGTCATTGACACTGTCTGTGTCACTGTCTGTATTGGTGATCTGGATTCATATATTAAGGAAGCACGATCAGCACTCCCTTACTATATAAGACAGATACCTTCTGTCTAAGTTGACAGCAGGCACTGCAGCAAGTGCCAAAGTGTTGGATGTAGGTACTGCATCAACACAATACGCTGGGCAAAGTACTGTGTGGTGTAGTACCTATGTCCAATTGGCTCAAGGAGTTATCCCCTTTGTGGGGTTAAACACATAGCTTTGCAGCATCTTTAATAATAATTGCTCCAACTGGTAATGGCCCTTTAAGCTGCACAAGTTATACGTGAGATAAGTAGAGCACTCGATTTTCCTACATTGTTAGGGTACGTTGGCTGTTGTTAAAGGGTTAAGAATCAACTAGTGATAGAAAAATAGAAAAAAACATAGGAAACATAGGTTTATCCTGTAGGTAAAATAGATAGGGGGGTAGTTATCAACGCGTCTACTTTCCTGCCTTCGCCGGCCCAATACGCCCGCCTAAGCTCGCCTCACATTGCCGCCGCGGACCTGCAAAAATTCGCCTAAGTTATCAAAAAAGCTGTCAAAAAGCCAGGCACCAAGTACGAGGTGATGAGCAGCGGACTGTGAGAGTTATCACTCATCCGATCTCGCTGCTCTTCGGCTTTTTTACAGCTTTCTTGCTAGCCTGTCACTAAGCACCCACACTAACTACACTGTTCTACCCCCTATACCGGCGCCCCCGGAGCCCCCCGCAACTAAATAAAGTTAGTAACCCCTAAACCTCCGCTCCTAGACCCCGCCGCAACTCTTATAAATGTATTAACCCCTAAACCGTCGCTCCCGGACACCGCCGCAACCTACATTATACCTAGTAACCCCTATCCTGCCCCCCCTATACCGTCGCCCTCTATAATAAAGTTATTAACCCCTATCCTGCTGATCCCACACCTCGCCGCAACTAAATAAATAGTTTAACCCCTAAACCGCTGCTCCCGGACCCTGCTCAACCTATATTGAATTTATTAATCCCTATCCTGCCCCCCTTCACCGTCGCCACCTATAATACATTTATTAACCCCTATCCTGCCCCCCACTACACCGCCACCACTGTAATAAAAGTATTAACCCCTAAACCTAAGTCTAACACTAACCCTAACACCCCCTAACTTAAATATTAATTAAATAAATCTAAATAATATTTCTATTATGAACTAAATTAATCCTATTTAAAACTAAATACTTACCTTTAAAATAAACCCTAATATAGCTACAATATAAATAATAATTATATTGTAGCTATGTTAGGATTTATTTTTATTTTACAGGTAACTTTCAATTTATTTTAACTAGGTACAATACCTATTAAATAGTTATTAACTATTTAATAGCTTACCTAGCTAAAATAAAGAGAAATTTACCTGTAAAATAAAAACTAACCTAAGTTACAATTACACCTAACACTACACCATACTTTAATAAATTATTCCTATTTCAAACTAAACACTTACCTGTAAAATAAACCCTAAGATAGCTACAATATAATTAATAAATACATTGTAGCTATCTTAGGATTTATATTTATTTTACAGGTAACTTTGTATTTATTTTAGCTAGTTAGAATAGTTATTAAATAGTTATTAACTATTTAATAACTACCTAGCTAAAAGAAATACAAAATTACCTGTAAAATAAATCCTAACCTAAGTTACAATTAAACCTAACACTACACTATCATTAAATTAATTAAATAAATTAACTACAAATAACTACAATTAAATACAATTACATAAACTAACTAAAGTACAAAAAATAAAAAAAGCTAAGTTACAAAAAATAAAAAAAATAAGTTACAAACATTTTAAAAATATTACAACAATTTTAAGCTACTTACACCTAATCTAAGCCCCCTAATAAAATAACAAAGCCCCCCAAAATAAAAAATGCCCTACCCTATTCTAAATTAAAAAAGTTCAAAGCTCTTTTACCTTACCAGCTCTTAAAATGGCCTTTTGTGGGGCATGCCCCAAAGAAAACTGCTCTTTTGCCTGTAAAAGAAAAATACAACCCCCCCAACATTAAAACCCACCACCCACATACCCCTAATCTAACCCAAACCCCCCTTAAAATAACCTAACACTAATCCCCTGAAGATCATCCTACCTTGAGTTGTCTTCACTCAGCCGAGCAGCGATGGAACCGAAGAGGAGATCCGGATCTGAATGAAGGCTCCATTAAAGGACGTCATCCAAGATGGCGTCCCTTCAATTCCGATTGGCTGATAGGATTCTATCAGCCAATCGGAATTAAGGTAGGAAAAATCTGATTGGCTGATTGAATCAGCCAATCAGATTCAAGTTCAATCCGATTGGCTGATCCAATCAGCCAATCAGATTGAGCTTGCATTCTATTGGCTGTTCCGATCAGCCAATAGAATGCGAGCTCAATCTGATTGGCTGATTGGATCAGCCAATCGGATTGAACTTGATTCTGATTGGCTGATTCAATCAGCCAATCAGATTTTTCCTACCTTAATTCCGATTGGCTGATAGAATCCTATCAGCCAATCGGAATTGAAGGGACGCCATCTTGGATGACGTCCCTTAATGGAGCCTTCATTAGTCGGTAGTCCGTCGGGAAAGAAGGATGTTCCGCGTCAGCGGGATAAAGATTGAAGATTGAAGACCCCGCTTGGAAAATGACATCGCCCGAATAGAAGACTTCTTCAGCGCCGCTTGGAAGATGACATCGCCCGGATAGAAGACTTCTTCAGCGCCGACTGGAGGATCACTTCATCGGATGGAAGATTTCTTCAGCGCCCCTTGGAGAATAACTTCTGCCGCTCCGGATCTCCTCTTCAGTTCCATCGCTGCTCGGCTGAGTGAAGACGACTCAAGCTAGGATGATCTTCAGGGGATTAGTATTAGGTTATTTTAAGGGGGTTTGGGTTAGATTAGGGGTATGTGGGTGGTGGGTTTTAATGTTGGGGGGGTTGTATTTTTCTTTTACAGGCAAAAGAGCAGTTTTCTTTGGGGCATGCCCCACAAAAGGCCCTTTTAAGGGCTGGTAAGGTAAAAGAGTTTGAACTTTTTTAATGTAGAATAGGGTAGGGATTTTTTTTTATTTTGGGGGGCTTTGTTATTTTATTAGGGGGCTTAGATTAGGTGTAATTAGCTTAAAATTGTTGTAATATTTTTTAAATGTTTGTAACCTATTGTTTTTTTTTTTTGTAACTTAGCTTTTTTATTTTTTGTACTTTAGTTAGTTTATGTAATTGTATTTAATTGTAGTTATTTGTAGTTAATTTATTTAATTTATTTAATGATAGAGTAGTGTTAGGTTTAATTGTAACTTAGGTTAGGATTTATTTTACAGGTAATTTTGTATTTCTTTTAGCTAGGTAGTTATTAAATAGTTAATAACTATTTAATAACTATTCTAACTAGCTAAAATAAATACAAAGTTACCTGTAAAATAAATATAATTCCTAAAATAGCTACAATGTAATTATTAATTACATTGTAGCTATCTTAGGGTTTATTTTACAGGTAAGTATTTAGTTTTAAATAGGAATAATTTATTAAAGTATAGTGTAGTGTTAGGTGTAATTGTAACTTAGGTTAGTTTTTATTTTACAGGTAAATTTCTCTTTATTTTAACTAGGTAGCTATTAAATAGTTACTAACTATTTAATAGCTATTGTACCTAGTTAAAATAAATTGAAAGTTACCTGTAAAATAAAAATAAATCCTAAGATAGCTACAATATAATTATTATTTATATTGTAGCTATATTAGGGTTTATTTTAAAGGTAAGTATTTAGTTTTAAATAGGATTAATTTAATTAATAATAGAAATATTATTTAGATTTATTTAATTAATATTTAAGTTAGGGGGGTGTTAGGGTTAGTGTTAGACTTAGGTTTAGGGGTTAATAAATTTATTACAGTGGCGGCGGTGTAGTGGGGGGCAGGATAGAGGTTAATAAATGTATTATAGGTGGCGACGGTGTAGGGGGGGCAGATTAGGGGTTAATAAATTTAATATAGGTTGCGGCAGGGTCTGGGAACGGCGGTTTAGGGGTTAAACTATTTATTTAGTTGCGGCGAGGTGCGGGATCAGCAGGATAGGGGTTAATAACTTTATTATAGAGGGCGGCAGTATTGGGGGGGCAGTATGGGGTTACTAGGTATAATGTAGGTTGCGGCGGTGTCCGGGAGCGGCGGTTTAGGGGTTAATACATTTATTATAGTTGCGGCGGGGTCAGGGAGCGACGGTTTAGGGGTTAATATGTATAGAGTAGCTTGCGGTGGGCTCCGGGAGCGGCGGTTTAGGGGGTAATAACTTTATTTAGTTGCGGCGGTGTATGTAGGGGGGGACAGCTTAGGGGTGTTTAGACTCGGGGTACATGTTAGGGTGTTAGGTGTAGACAGCTCCCATAGAAATCAATGGGATGTCTGGCAGCAGCGAACTTGTACTTTCGCTATGGTCAGACTCCCATTGATTCCTATGGGATCCGCCGCCTCCAGGGCGGCGGATTGAAAACCAGGTTCGCTGGGCCAGAAAAGTGCCGAGCGTACCTGCTAGTTTTTTGACAACTAGCAAAAGTAGTTAGATTGTGCCACACTTGTGTGCGGAACATCTGTAGTGACGTAAGAATCGATCTGTGTCGGACTGAGTCCGGCGGATCGAAGCTTACGTCACGAAATTCTACTTTTGCCGGTATCCAGCCTTTGATAACTAAGGCGAATCAGCCTCGCCACAAATACGCTGTGGAATTCCAGCGTATTTGAGGTTGACGGCTTGATAACTAGGCCCCATAGTGTTTACAATTCAGACAAATATGCTTTGAATTTGGTAAGGAAGTCTTTTGCAAAGCATTTTGGAATGGAGCCATCAGATGAACAATGTAGTCACCAATCAGCAAGCACTACCCAGGTGCTGAACCAAAAATGGGCTGGCTCCTAAGCTTACATTCCTGCCTTTTCAAATAAAGATAGCAAGAGAAGGAAGAAAAATTGATAATAGGAGCACATTGGAAAGTTATTTAAAATTGTATGCTCTATCTGAATCATAAAGAAGAAAAATGGGTTTCACATCCCTTTAAAGGGACATTATGAAGTTGTGAAGAGAGAAGAATCTACATCATATAAGATATAAAGCAAGTGGTTCCCAAAGCCTTACTGGAACACAGAACCATCAAACATTAGCACAAGGTTAAAAGTACATTTATACCTGTAATCCCTGGTAAATTGTTATATAAAATACTAATACAAAAACAGGGATGGAAATGAGCCGCTATAGGAACAGCTCAGTCTTTTTCCAAGACAAGTATTTAAAAAAAAAGTAAATTATTAACTTTGTCCTGTGACTAACTAAACCCTTTAATCATGAAAGCAGAGTCATAAATGATGTACCACAAATGCTCTTAAACCATTTTCCTCAAAAATGTCTACATAGTAAAATTCTGAGTCACACAGTATGTTAAATAAATATAATAATATAAAATATAACAAAGGTTAAAATGATATAAAGCAATACATACACAAAAGGAAAAAAAACTTTAAAGGAACATGAAATTCAAAAATACACTCTTAGGATCCAGTTAGTTAAAATATACTTTGGTTTTTTGTATCCTTTGTTGAAGAGCTACGCTCAGAAGTGAACATTATGCAGCAGTATTGCATCAATGTTTGTAACTATGTTATACCCTTTTGAGTACCAGATGGCAACACTTTTTAGCAAAAAGCTATAACATTGTTGCAAACATGCAGCCAATGGGGCATATGTATCAAGGTCAATGGGGCATATGTATCAAGGTCTGTCGGACCTGATCCGACAGTGCGGATCAGGTCCCACAGACCTCGCTGAATACGGAGAGCAATACGCTCTCCGTATTCAGCATTGCACCAGCAGCTCACAAGAGTTGCTGGTGCAACGCCGCCCCCTGCAGACTCGTGGCGAATAGGCCACCAGCAGGGGGTGTCAATCAACCCGATCGTACTGGATCGGGTTGATTTCCGGCGATGTCTGTCCGCCTGCTCAGAGCAGGCGGACAGGTTATGGAGCAACGGTCTTTGTGACCGCTGCTTCATAACTGCTGTTTCTGGCGAGCCTGCAGGCTCGCCAGAAACACGGGGCATCAAGCATTCGAAGCTTGATACATATGCCCCATAGTGCTTTAGGCTCCTGAGTGTGAGGTATAGTAAACAATACCAAGAGAACTAAGACAATGTGATGATAGAAGTAAATTGGAAAGATTGTAAAATCCCCATGAATGTTTCCTAGAGAGGTTGGACTCAAATTCTGTAAGCTATACTGCAATTTGTTTGACCTAGCTACACACTATACAGTGATTGCTTAGAGTAGCACACAAACCTTTTTTTTTACATCTAGCTCAGTTTTCAATCAAAGGAGATAAATTAAACATACTCACATGTGTTTTCACATTGTGTGTTAATAAATATTACTTTGTTAGTACAATGTGCAGAGCCATATAAGTTGTAAATACTTTTAAAGAACACAGCTAATTTATAACTGTCCCTAACTGGACTCAATAGAAGATATAAGAAAACAGACTTTTAAACCTAGGTTACAATATAACAGCACCAATTATTTTATAGAGACTAAATGTACTTATTTCTTTAAAAGGATATGAAACCCAATTTTTTCTTTTTACGATTCATACAGAGCATGCAATTTTAAGCAACTTTCTAATATACTCCTATGATCAATTTCTCTTCGCTCGCTTGGTATCTTGATTGGTGTCTAAATTGGGTTTCATATTCCTTTAATATGTAAACAACTAATACAGTTTAACAAATATGTATGCATATTATTGTCAGGCTGATCTCAGCTTTGAATGTATCATTACATCTAGAATTTATTTAGTGTGAAATGTCTCTTTCAAACATTAATTTTGTATGTAGCTCTTTTGCTATTTAGAATGCTCTTATTTCTTTCTAATGACACGGTGAGTCGACGGATCATCTAATTACTATTGGGAATATCACTCCTGCACAGCAGGAGGCAGCAAAGAGCACCACAGCAAAGCTGTTAAATATCACCTCCCTTCCCTTCAACCTCAGTCATTCTCTTTGCCTACGTTAGAGCAAGGAGGTAATAAAGTTTAGGTGTTGGAAAGAAGATTCTTCAAGCAAGATTTTATTATTTTTAAGCAGTGCAAGATTAGAGGAATGTGGCTGCACCTCACTGACGAGGCCCATAGGAGGCCGAAACGATCGTCTGGGGTTGTCATGTTCCTTGTTCAGAGGAGAATTGCCTGGTATTTCGGGGCTGGACTGACCTTACTTGGCGGGATCAGACTGATATACTTCAGGAAAGTTTTCTTCTGTGAAAAGCACACTGGTCTAAAAGAGGCTGCTTCCGGGTGGTAAATCGCCATAGAACAAGCCACTGAGCTGTTGTTCGTTCCTGGTAGAGCGCTTCTCTCTTTGTATGCCTTATGGTTGAAATCCTGGGCTGCGGATGTGTCGTCTAAGTCTAAGCTTTTGGCGATTCCTTACAAGGGTAAGATCTTGTTTGAGCCAGGATTGGCGGAGATTATTTCGGACATTACGGGAGGAAAGGGCCATTTCCTCCCTCAGGATAAGAGGAATAAGCAGAAGGGACGTCAGAGTAATTTTCGTTCCATTCGAAGCTTCAAGGGTAAGCCTTCCTCTCCCTCTACAAAGCAGGAACAGTCCAAGCCTTCCTGGAGGTCCAACCAGTCTTGGAACAAGGGAAAGCAATCTAAGAAGCCCGCTACTGACTTAAAGTCAGCATGAAGGCTCTGCCCCCGATCCAGGACCGGATCTTGTGGGGGGCAGACTTTCCTTCTTTGCTCAAGCGTGGGTTTGGGATGTTCAGGATCCCTGGGAAGTGGACATCGTGTCCCAGGGATACAAACTAGAGTTCAATACCTTTCCTCCCAGGGGCTGGTTTCTGCTCTCAAGATTATCTGTAGACCAGATAAAAAGAGAGGCGTTCTTACACTGTATTTGAGATTTTTCCGCTCTGGGAGTGATAGTTCCTGTTCCAATGCAGGAACAGGGTCTGGGTTTTTACTCCAATCTGTTTGTGGTTCCCAAAAAAGAGGGAACAAATTCTAGACCTCAAAAGTCTAAACAAGTTCCTCAGAGTACCGTCCTTCAAGATGGAAACTATTCGTTCCATTCTTCCCTTGGTTCAAGAGGGTCAATTCATGACAACAGTAGATTTAAAGGATGCATACCTGCATGTTCCCATACACAGGGACCATCACAAGTTTCTGAGGTTCACATTTCTAGACAAACACTTCCAGTTTGTGGCTCTTCTATTCAGCCTTGCCACAGCTCCCATCATTTTTTCAGAGGTCCTGGGATCTCTGTTGTCGGTGCTCCGGTTGCGGGGTGTTGCAGTGGCGCCTTATCTGGATGACATTCTGGTTCAGGCGCCATCCTTTCAACAAGCGAACTCCCACACAGAGATGTTGTTATCCTTCCTGCGATCTCACGGATGGAAGGTGAATCTAGTAAATAGTTTCTTAATTCCAGCTACAAGGGTAGTGTTCTTGGGAACCATAATAGACTCCCTATCGATGAAAATATTTCTAACAGAGGTCAGAAAATCAAAGATCTTCAACTCTTGTTTGGCCCTTCAGTCCAATCCTCGGCCGTCAGTGGCTCAATGTATGGAGGTAATCGGTCTGATGGTATCTGCCATGGACATCATTACGTTTGCCCGTTTCCACCTCAGACCTCTGCAGTTATGCATGCTAAGTCAATGGAACGGGGATTATGCGGATCTGTCTCCGCGATTACAGCTAGATCAGGCAACAAGAGATTATCTTCTTTAGTGGGTGTCTCAGGATCATCTCTCCAGGGAACCTACTTTCGCAGACCCACCTGGGTGATTGTGACAACGGACGCCAGCCTGTTGGGAGGAGGAGCAATCTGGGGATCCCTAAAGGCTCAGGGGACATGGACTCGGGAGCAGTCTGTTCTCCCCATAAACATTCTGGAGCTGAGAGCAATCTTCAATGCTCTTCTGGCCTGGACTCAGTTAGCTTTGGCCCAGTTTATCAGGTTGCAGTCAGACAATATAACTTTGGTGGCTTACATCAACCATCAGGGGGAACTCGGAGTTCCTTGGCCATGACAGAGGTAGCCAAGATTATTCGGTGGGCGGAAACCCACAACTGCTGTCTATCTGCGATCCACATTCCAGGAGTGGACAATTGGGAAGCAGATTTTCTGAGCAGACAGACCTTTCATCCGGGGTAGTGGAAACTCCATCCAGAAGTGTTTTCCAGCTTGATTCTCAAATGGGGACAGCCAGATCTGGATCTCATGGCATCTCATCAGAATGCCAAGCTCCAGAGGTATGGGTTGAGGTTGAGGGATCCTCAGGCTGTACTGATAGATGCTCTGGCGGTCCCTTGGAATTTCAGTCTTGCATACCTATTTCCTCCATTCGCTCCCCTTCATCGGTCATTGCTCGAATCAAACAGGAGAGGGCGTCGGTGATCCTCATTGCACCGGCGTGACCTTGCAGGATCTGGTATGCAGACCTGGTGGAGATATCATCTTTCCCTCCTTGGAGACTTCCACTGAGGAAGGGCCTTCTACTTCAAGAGCCCTTCCTTCACCCAAATCTAGTTTCTCTGAAGCTGACTGCTTGGAGATTGCACGCTTAATTTTATCTAAACGTGGTTTTTCTGAGTCGGTCATTGAGACCATGATTCAGGCTCGTTAGCCTGTTACCAGGAAGATTTACTACAAGATATGGCATAAATATCTGCATTGGTGTGAATCCAGAGGCTACTCTTGGAGTAGAGTTCGAATTCCTAGAATTTTGTCTCTTCTCCAAGAGGGTTTGGAGAAGGGATTATTGTCAAGTTCTTTGAAAGGTCAAATATCTGCCTTGTCTATTTTGTTACATAAATGTCTGGCGGATATACCGGACGTGCAATCCTTTTGTCAGGTCTTAGAATCAGGCCTGTGTTCTAACCTGTTACTCCTCCCTGGAGTCTTAACCTTGTTCTTAAAGTTCTTTAACAGGTTCTGTTTGAGCCTATGCATTCCCTAGATATTAAGTTATTATCTTGGAAAGTTTTGTTTCTTGTTGCAATTTCTTCTGCCCGCAGAGTCTCGGAACTCTCGGCGTTGCAATGTGAATCCCCTTATCTTATTTTTCATTCTGATAAGGTAGTTCTGCGTACTAAGTTGGGTTTCCTTCCTAAGGTTGTTTCGGATGGGAACATTAATCAAGAAATTGTTGTTCCTTCTTTATGTCCTAACCCTTCTTCCCATAAAGAGCATCTGCTGCACAACCTAGATGTGGTGTGTACGTTGAAATTCTATTTACAGGCGACTAAGGAGTAACGCCAGTCTTCTGCTCTGTTTGTTGTTTTCTCTGGGAAACGTAAGGGTCAGAAAGCTACAGAGACTTCTCTTTCTTTGTGGCTGAAGCGTATAATTCGCTTGGCCTATGAAACTGCTGGACAGCAGCCTCCTGAGAGAGTTACGGCTCATTCTACGAGGGCTGTTTCCTCTTCCTGGGCATTAAAAAATGAGGCTTCTGTGGAACAGATTTGCAAGGCTGCAACTTGGTCCTCTCTACACACTTGTTCTAAATTCTATAAATTTGATATTTTTGCCTCGGCTGAGGTTTCTTTTGGGAGAAAGGTTCTTCAAGCAGTGGTGCCTTCTGTTTAGGTTCCCTGTCTTGACCCTCCCTTATCATCAGTGTCCTCTACCTTGGATATTGATTCCCAATAGTAATTAGATGATCCGTGGACTCACCGTGTCATTAGAAAGAAAACAAAATTTATGCTTACCTGATACATTTATTTCTTTCTTGACACGGTGAGTCCACGGCCCACCCTGTTTTTCTAAGACAGGTTTTTGTCACGTTATAAACCTCAGGCACCTCTGCACCTTGTTGCTTCCTTTCTCTCCTTTACTTCAGTCGAATGACTGGGGTTGGAGGGAAGGGAGGTGATATTTAACAGCTTTGCTGTGGTGCTCTTTGCCGCTACTGCTGGGGAGGAGTGATATTCCCAATAGTAAGTAGATGATCCGTGGACTCAAAAAAGTGTCAAGAAAGAAAGAAATTTATCAGGTAAGCATAAATTTTATTTTTACATATATTAAAGTAATTGGTTAAAGAGACATGAAACTAAAAATGTTTATTTCATGATTCAAATAGAGCATGTGATTTTAAACAACTTCCCAATTTACCACTGTTAGCTAATTTGTTTTGTTCTCTTGATAATCTTTTTTTTTTAAAAGGATACCTAGGTAGGCTCAGGAGCTGCTGATTGGTGGCTGCACATATTTGCCTCATGTTATTGACTCACCCAATGTGTTGAGCTAGTTCTCAGTAGTGCATTGCTGCTTCTTCAACAAAGGATACCAAAAGAATTAAGCAAATGAGAAAATATAAGTAAATTGGAAAATTGTTTAAAATTGTATGCTCTATATATTCCTGAAGGAAAATGTTTTGGTTCATGTCCCTTTAAGTTCTGCTTTAAGTTCTGCTCTGGCCCGCAATACGAAATACCAGTTTTTCTTTTATTGCTCTTAAAAACCTAGTGCAAACTATTATTGCTTTAAATATAATGTTATGGAAATAAATTAAGGTTGAATTAAAAGGACAATAAAGGCAAAAATTAAACTTTCATGATTTGGATACAGCATATCATTTTAAATTGTTTTCAACATCTATTATATCATTTAATTTCTTCTGTTAGTATCTTTTTGTTGAAAATCATACCTAGGTAGGCACAGGGGGCAACAATGCACTACTTGGAGCTAGCTGCTAGTTGGTGGCTGCTCATCTATGCCTCTTGTCATTGGCTCACCCAATATAATCAGCTAGCTCCCAGTAGTGCATTGCTGCTCCTTCAACAAAAGATACCAAGAGAATAAAGCAAATTTGATAATAGACATACATTTAAAAGCTCTTTAAAATTATATGCTTGTCAGGGTATAGGTGAGGGACATTATGTAATATATATATTTACATACATACATATATGATATAGAGAAATAATTAATTTGTATATGAAAATCTGGCTAATGTAAGTTGCATTAAATTCTAAAATCAGACTTTTCAGCCCACACCCTTGTCTACACTCAATATACAGACTGCACTTTGATGTATTTCTAAATAACTCAATTAACAAAATTGCCCTGATACTTACCTAATTTAGGATGCCCCCTGTAGACAACAGACGTTCAGTCTGAACTGATATTTGAATATACAAAAATTCTCAGGGAATGTGGCCCTTATCATCAAAGTGTTAATTACCCTATGCTGAATTCAAATACACAAAGCTCAGACCTACGTCTCTGTGGAAAATAGCAGGAGAAACTTAAAGGGACATGAAACCCATTTTTTTTCTTTCATGATTTAGAAAGAGCATATAATTATAAACAACTTTCTAATTTACTTCTCTTATGTCATTTGCTTTACTCTCTTGATATTCTTTGCTGGAAAGCATATCTAGATATGCTTAGTAGCTGCTGATTGGTAGCTGCAAACAGATGCCTCCTGTGATTGCCTCACCATGTGCATTGATATTTCTTCATTAAAGATATCTAAAGAATGAAGCAAATTAGATAATAGAAGTAAATCTCTAAAATTTTGGGGTAAAGTGTCTCTTTAAGAAAATATATTTAACCCTGTGTAAGCTAGAATATATATAAGAATTTAAATCTTAAAACTTAAATAAATTGTTCAGATGTTTCATTTGTACCTCAGTATTGTATAAATGTATATTTATGGATCTGGGAGATGTGTCTAAAGCCTAATATAGCTTTAAATCTAAAGTGAATTAAATATAAATAATTGTATTGGTATATTTAAAATGTTTAGCATTTTCTTTATTTCAGACATATAATAAAGGCCTATGTAAGTGTGCTGTGAATTATAGCATATGTTTTTACACACTCAGCATTGGAGATATACTAGATATGGAATTATATGATTCTATTAAAATCAAATAATAGTATGACTAATTATCAACTGATATACAAATAAAGTCAAATATATATATATATATATATATATATATATATATATATATACATTCTAAGTGTACCCAAGTTTGGTATTGGAAATACGCGCTCAGTTATATTTGATGGGCCATATACTGAATAGATATTTTATTAATACTAGGAAATAATCAATATATTGAACATACATTTAAGAAAATATATTTTTCTGTAGTAGTAGTATTTGCTAATGTAACTACATTCTGTTGCCTATTGTCTCCCGGTGTTCAATACGAGAATTGCAACCAAAGGGTATTTTAAATTGTCAGGGGATTTAAAATTACCATATGCATTTCCAAGGGCTAATGAGAGATAAGCTCAGACTAAAATGGCGTACCCAGAGAATTTCCATTGGGTGATTTAGAAATGAAGGTGAAATTGGTCTCAGACAAAAAGACTATGCAAAGGAGAAAAGAGACACAAAAACACACTTTGGTTTGGGGCCTAACTTGGAAAATCTCTCTGTTGAAAATAGAGAAATACCTCTGTGTTTGTGATGCCCTGTTTGCAAAAATACCTTCACGTATGACTTTGGAAAAGCTCTGGTTAAAAAAGCTGAAACTCTTATTGGTATCTGGTAAAGTATTAGGCGGTTTGATGTTATATTTTTAGTGATTTAATGCAAAGATATTCTTTATTGCTGTAGTTTAATTGAAGCTGGTATTTAAAGAGGTATTTTATAGTTGCAACACTAGTATTAACCCCTTAATGACCACAGCACTTTTCCATTTTCTGTCCGTTTGGGACCAAGGCTATTTTTACATTTTTGCGGTGTTTGTGTTTAGCTGTAATTTCCCTCTTAAAGTAGCCACACATATTATATACCGTTTTTCTTGCCATTAAATGGACTTTCTAAAGATACCATTATTTTCATCATATCTTATCATTTACTATAAAAAAATTATAAAATATGAGGAAAAAATGAAAAAAAACACACTTTCTAACTTTGACCCCCAAAATCTGTTACATATCTACAACCACCAAAAAACGACCATGCTAAATAGTTTCAAAATTGTATCCTGAGTTTAGAAATACCTAATGTTTACATGTTCTATGCTTTTTTTGTAAGTTATAGGGCCATAAATACAAGTAGCACTTTGCTATTTCCAAACCATTTTTTTTTTTAAATTAGCGCTAGTTACATTAGAACACTAATATCTTTCAGGAATCCCTGAATATCCATTGACATGTATATATTTTTTTTTAGTAGACAACCCAAAGTATTGATCTAGGCCCATTTTGGTATATTTCATGCCACCATTTTACCACCAAATGCGATCAAATACAAAAAATCGTTCACTTTTTCACAAATTTTTTCACAAACTTTTGGTTTCTCACTGAAATTATTTACAAACCGCTTGTGCAATTATGGCATAAATGGTTGTAAATTCTTCTCTGGGATCCCCTTTGTTCAGAAATAGCAGACATATATGGCTTTGGCGTTGCGTTTTGGTAATTAGAAGGCCGCTAAATGCCATTGCGCACCACACGTGTATTATGCCCAGCAGTGAAGGGGTTAATTAGGGAGCATGTAGGGAGCATTTTGGGGTAATTTTAGCTTTAGTGTAGTGTAGTAGACAACCCCAACTATTGATCTAGGCCCATTTTGGCATATTTCATGCCACCATTTCACCGCCAAATGCGATCAAATTAAAAAAAAACGTTAACTTTTTCACAATTTTAGGTTTCTCACTGAAATCATTTACAAACAGCTTATGCAATTATGGCACAGATGATTGTAAATGCTTCTCTGGGATCCCCTTTGTTCAGAAATAGCAGACATATATGGCTTTGGCATTGCTTTTTGGTAATTAGAAGGCGGCTAAATGTCGCTGCGCACCACACGTGTATTATGCCCAGCAGTGCAGGGGTTAATCAGGGAGCTTGTAGGGTTAATTTTAGCTTTAGTGTAGTGTAGTAGACAACCCAAAGTATTGATCTAGGCCCATTTTGGTATATTCCATGCCACCATTTCATCGCCAAATGCGATTAATTAAAAAAAAACGTTCCCTTTTTCACAAACTTTTTCACAAACTTTAGGTTTCTCACTGAAATTATTTACAAACAGCTTGTGCAATTATGGCACAAATGGTTGTAAATGCTTCTCTGGGATTTCCTTTGTTCAGAAATAGCAGACATATATGGCTTTGGCGATGCTTTTTGGTAATTAGAAGGCCGCTAAATGCCGCTGCGCATCACGCGTGTATTATGGCTAGCAGTGAAGGGGTTAATTATGTAGCTTGTAGGGAGCTTGCAGAGTTAATTTTAGCTTTAGTGTAGAGCTCAGCCTCCCACCTGAAACATCAGACCCCCTGATCCCTCTCAAACAGATCTCTTCCCTCCCCCACCCCACAATTGTCCCCGCCATCTTAAGTACTGGCAGAAACTCTGCCAGTACTAAAATAAAAGGTATATTTGGGCTTTTTTTAGTTTTTTTTTAGCATATTTACATATGCTGCTGTGTAGGATCCCCCCTTAGCCCCCAACCTCACTGATCCCCCACCAAACAGCTCTCTAACCCTCCCCCTCTGCCTTAATGGGCGCCATCTTGGGTACTCGCAGCTGTCTGCCAGTACCCAGTTTAGAAAAAAATTTGCTTTTTTTTTTAGAAAAAATCCCTTTTTCTGTAGTGTAGCTCTCCCCCCACCCAAGACCAACCCCCCCCCCCACCCCTCCAAGATCCCTTTGACTTTTTGGTAATTAGAAGGCCGCTAAATGCCGCTGCGCATCACGCGTGTATTATGGCTAGCAGTGAAGGGGTTAATTATGTAGCTTGTAGGGAGCTTGCAGAGTTAATTTTAGCTTTAGTGTAGAGCTCAGCCTCCCACCTGAAACATCAGACCCCCTGATCCCTCTCAAACAGATCTCTTCCCTCCCCCACCCCACAATTGTCCCCGCCATCTTAAGTACTGGCAGAAACTCTGCCAGTACTAAAATAAAAGGTATATTTGGGCTTTTTTTAGTTTTTTTTTAGCATATTTACATATGCTGCTGTGTAGGATCCCCCCTTAGCCCCCAACCTCACTGATCCCCCACCAAACAGCTCTCTAACCCTCCCCCTCTGCCTTAATGGGCGCCATCTTGGGTACTCGCAGCTGTCTGCCAGTACCCAGTTTAGAAAAAAATGTGCTTTTTTTTTTAGAAAAAATCCCTTTTTCTGTAGTGTAGCTCTCCCCCCACCCAAGACCAACCCCCCCCCCCACCCCTCCAAGATCCCTTTGACTGCTGTTTAATTTTTTTATCTTTGCCCTTTTCCCCCACATAGTTACATTCAACTTTTCTGTAGTATAGCGGTTCCCACCTGCTCCCGCCCTGTGCACGTGCCCGCCGCCCCCTGTGCACGCGAGCGTGCCCATGCGCACCCCCATCAGCCCCGCCCCCGATCCCGCCCCCCTCCACCTTACACGGCCCATCGATGGCCGCCCACCCGCCTCCCAAGTCGGCTCCCACCCACCAATGATACCGGCCATCAATGTCCGGTGCAAAGAGGGCCACAGAGTGGCTCTCTCTGCATCGGATAGCCATGCAGGGTTATTGCAGGATGCCTCCATATCGAGGCATCACTGCAATAACCGGAAAGCAGCTGGAAGCGAGCAGTATCACTTCCAGCTGCTTTCCACACCGAGGACGTGCAGGGTACGTCCTCAGGCGTTAACTGCCTTTTTTTTTTTTTTTAGGACGTACCCTGCACGTCCTTGGTTGTTAAGGGGTTAAAGAGACAATTGTACTTCAATTATTAAATATATTAGCACTAAGTAACTTTATTATTAGGAAAGATTTGTATTCCATACTTATAAATTCATTTTCTTATTTACTGTGAAATCTCTTAAGAATTGCACATAAATTTGGCTATTGTGTTGAAAATAGCGAATTATATTTACCTGGAAATTCCATTAGATTGTGAGAGTTAGGCTAAGATTTAATTGTGAGATTTGAACATAGGTGAGTACAAACGTTGTTAAATAAGCTAAATCTATTGAATTGGTTAAACTTTCTGGCTATTTACAAATTGTTCTTGTAAAATTCATGTGGGATATTTGTTAAGTGATTCATTTTGAGTTAAGGTTAATTTATAGAAATATTGTGTCCATAATACTGAGGTACCTTTAATTCATTCTGAGGAAATTATAAATTATATAAATATTTCGTCCATTCATGGCATAATAGACAATATTTATTGAATAGTAATTAATCTAAATATCTCTATAGCCTGCTTTATATTTTAATATTGTATTGATACATTGATAGATATAACTGGTCAAAGGTGATATTCAGTTACTACATAAATATAATCAAGGTGTATATAAAGATTAACTGATCAAAATTTAGGAATATTTTATATTGAGATTAAATATCAATTTGTAATAATAATATTGTCGTCAAACTTATAGATATCTAAATAGTGATATTTTGGGGTACATTACAGAGATTTAACATCTTACTGGGGTGTATTGAATTTTTTTGCTATATTAATTGTAGATATCGCTGACAATAATTTTATACTGCAGTTAATTATTAATATTCATAATTACAATACGTAACACTTTGGTGGCAACTACTGCTGATAAATACACCAACATTACCAGAGGACACTCCTGAGACGTATCTACATGCTATATATCTGAATCATGAAAGAAAAAATTTGTGTTTCATGCTGTTTAAGCCTTAACACATGGAGAACAAATGATAATAAGAAAAAAAGGTGAGAAGTTGGGGAAAGGATATAGCAATAAGATATATGACAAGGGTATGGGGTGTATATGTGTGTGAGTATGTATGTATGCATGTATTGTGTTATAGCTAATATATACAAATAAAGCAACAGTAAAGTAAAAATAAATGTTCATTACTCAGATAGAACATGCAATTTTAAACAGCTTTCCAATTTACTTCTACTATTACATTTGCTTTGTTCTCTTGGTATCCTTTATGGAAGAGTAAACCTAGGTAGGCTGATAGGAGCTAAGGAGCGTGCATGTGTCTATAGCAGTCTATAACAGCAGTGTTTGCAACTATATATAACACAGCCTTTCTGTGTTAAAGGTACAGTCAACACCAAAATTGTTATTGTTTAAAAAGATAGATAATCCCTTTATTACCATTCCCCAGTTTTGCATAATTAGCACAGTAATATTAATACACTTTTTACCTCTGTGATTACCTTGTATTTATGCCCCTGCAGACTGCCCCCTTATTTCACTCCTTTTGACAGACTTGCATTTTAGCCAATCAGTGCCTTCTAGGTAACTCTACAATGTGTGAGAACAATATTATCTATATGGCACACATGAACTAACAAAAAAGTAGAAAGATGTCGGCATGTGTAAAAACAGTTCTTTACTGAACTTAATTAAAAAAACATAGAAAGTGCATTACAGCAATAATGAGCACAAGAGTAAGCGTAGCTCCAAACTGGCTTACACGTTTCGGCGGAAAGTCGTAATCATAGCCTGCACAAATGTACAATCAGTGGACTTTTAAATGACATTCATACTGGTGATTGGTTAAAACATTTGTAAGAGGTACGCATATTACTTAATTATGCATAAATGTCTGAATTAACATAGCCTCATTATGAAATAATATAGCAACATTTAGAAACAATATGGCAACAGTTTAAACATATTAAAACAAACACAATGACAACAATGTGAAACAATACATTTAATTTAATTCTCTATAATCACAAATACGTGGTAGGCAATAATAACATCTAGTTTTCTCAATTCAATAGTGCATCTAATCACATCACTGTTACGGAGCACATTGTACTATACACTTGTAACAGGTAAAATAATAAGTAGGGCACACAAGTGTATAGTACAATGTGCTCCGTAATTACAGAGGTAAAAAGTATAGTAATATAATTGTGTTGGTTATGGAAAACTGAGGAATGGTAAATAAAGGGATTATCTATCCTTTTAAACAATACAATTTTTGGTGTTTACTATCGCTTTAACTTTACACTTTCAGAGATGGCTTTATACTCACTTATGCTCCTGTATAGGTACTGTATTGTCATAGCCCTTATATGCTTTAATATAAATGATGAGATGTTTTGTTTATTATCTGTTAGTGTTTTTGGAGAAAGCATGCCATTTCTTATGTTCTCTGAGTGTTATATGATAAATAATGAAGACTTTAAAGTCTGATGAAAATTCACACTGTTATTATTTTTTTTAAAAACTCTCGGGGGGTGGAGCCAAGCCGTGCTGGAACATGGCAGCACACTGAAAGAGCTCCGGTGTTGTCTAAGCTCTTGATCATAACTAGGGGCAATCAGAGTCCTCTACATTCACCCTAAGGACTCAAGTTCTCTTTACTAGCCTGACCGACAAGCAACCGGCAAAAAAAAAGGAGCGCAGAAAAGTTTTTTACTGGCAAACTCTGGAAGCTCCAGAACGGGGAGGCGCCATTTTGACCCTGAGGCCTACAGAGAGTGTACGTGGCTGAATCGGAGAAACGGTACGTTCCCTAACTACTGTGGGAGTACCATTTGTACTCCTTAGAAGCTGTAAAGGGTAGTGTAAAGCACAAGAGGGGGCCTATATGGCCTAGTACTGTAGGTACACAATGTATGGTATAAGTGTATAGTATTCGCTCACATTTGGTGGAGCACCTCCCTTGGTGCTGCAGAAGCAAGCTGGGATCAATATGGTCACCCAGTAGACTAAGAACTCCAGCAAATCAGGTACTCTCGGTTGTCCAAAATATCAGGTTTAAAGGGTAGATAGTGATTAAAAAACAGGCAGCAAGTGGTAAGTAATAACTTACTTTATTAAAAAGATTTAAAAAGTTAGCAAGGCATTTCTCAGCCAAGCAGTGGCTGTTTCATCAGGCTTAGTAAAAAATGTATAAAACAAGAGTACCTGATTTGCTGGAGTTCTAAGTCTACTGGGTGACCATATTGATCCCAGCTTGCTTCTGCAGCACCAAGGGAGGTGCTCCACCAAATGTGAGTGAATACTATACACTTATACCACATATTGTGTACCTACAGTACTAGGCCATATAGGCACCCTCTTGTGCTTTATACCCTCTACAGGTCATCACACCTCGACTGGAGGCCAGTCTTCTGGGTGACTGTCATTTGATCCTTGACTGCTCCTTCCACACCATTAGGGGTGTTTGATTACATGTGAGTGAGACCATTACTTCTACTACACTGATTACCCATCTATATTGGGCCATGTGGTGCTTCTGTTCTTCTCTATCCACTACAGACTACTGACCTTGGATCGTGGCCTTGATCCTTTACAGATAGCTGCCTCTTTGGATCTCATCATATATTCATATCGATACCATCCAAAAGCCACCCATGAACTTTTTTGTACTCTGATATCCAATGTATGTTGGTAGTATATATTAATTACTGAGTCCACCTTTTAATATATTATTGTTCACTCATCTAAAGATATCTATACCAATATTGGTTGTTTATATTCTCTTCAACACGGTGTATATTGACTCTTTTCTGACATTGGTTTTAATTCACTTTTGTTTTACAATTGCAACTACAATTGTATTTATTAATCCTCTTATTTAAGGGCGCCCCTAATCGTTTTTTGTACTTCTTAGAAGCTACAGGACAGAGACACCCAGGGACCGAGACATGACAAGAGGGTAGTCAATCCCACATAGGCCTACCATCTCACGGCCATACTACCAGCCTAGCAGCCACGTGGGTCATAACGCCGCAAGTAGATGTAAGTAACACTCAAATAAACCAACTACTGCAATCCCCCAATAAAATAACAGCACCAGTGGGCAAATATTGTATCTTCACAACCGGACACTATCATACCACCACAGCATAATAACATCTGCATCATTAACACAGTGAGCGGATACTGAAGAGACTCCCTATTACTGCAGGGTTGAAAGACAGCTGCATTCCCATATAGGACAGGGGTCGCAGCATAGCAATAAACACTGCCATTAAGCCCATCATCAGGACTCAAAGAGTCAATATAATCTGCAGAAATGTTAAAAGCTGCACTATCAGAGGTCTCCACAGGCCCCATCTAAAAGACCCATAAAACACTAAAATCCCAGAGGCTACACTCAAGCAAAGCTAGACATGGCCACAAAAAAAAGCCAAAGAATGGAAAAACAAAATAAACCCCCTGCTACGACACCCTCAGTGTCCACATTCTTTCAGACATCTGAACAATCTAATATGGTATCTTTCCTATCGCAAGAGGTCTCCTTATCATGCTCTCAATTGAATACCACCACTGCACAACAGAACCCCCTGCTTTCCATACAGACCCAACTAGCAGATCTTCCCTCGAAAACAGACTTAGAGTTATTGAAATCCTTCATCAAAGAAGAGTTAAGGGACTTAAAGAAAGAAATGGGGTCTAGAATAGACTACCTTGAAGAAGGCCAAGATAACCTAAACAATTTAGTAAGCCGCTTCATAACGATGACATTGAGAGGGCACACAGGGCACTATGGCCCCCACACAAACAATCTGCATCTCCACAAGATGTTATAATGAGATTATTGAAATACACAACCAAAGAAAAGCTATGGCATGCCGCAAGGACAAGACAGTCTATCTCGTTCAGAGTTCATAACCTACAAGTCTACCACGATCTCTTCCTGCAAACTGTTCAGAGATGCAAGGAAGTCAGATTTATCACCAAAACTCTGCAAGATAATGGCATCCAATACCGTTGGGGCTTCCCTTTTAGTCTAAAAGTATTGCACAATGGGACTCAATTTACTTACAAAAGTTTTAACGACCTAGACAACCTGACTAAGATGATAAACCTACCTCTTGTACCTCCAGTGGACAATGTACTGGGCACATCATATTCACAACCCACTAGAGAACGAGAAGATCCCAAGGAACAGCACCCACAATGGAGCAGGGTGCAATCTAAAAGGCAGAAGACAGGCCCATCACCTTCCGCTGACACTTAAGCACAACCATCAACAACAACGGTGCACAACCACTTAGACATCTCAAGGCCAAATCTGTGGCCATTTGTGACAACCTCAGGACCCCACCTACAGAAGTACAGACTGGAATATTTGGTATGACAGCACTATAGAATACGCACAGGGACTTGGCCTAGGGGCTATAAATCACCCTCTCACATACATGAATGTATAAGTGATAATATAGACCCTGTTTAGTTTTCCATAGCTGTTATATATCCTAGATTACAATATTATTTAATTATATCTAAGCAGTAACCTCCAACGTGTTATATATTTATACGTAATAAATATTTTTGATTAATGGTATTATGAATATTAATAATCGATCATAAAATTATCGTCAGCAATATCTCCAATTAATATAGTGGAATTTGTCAATACACTTCAGTGAAAAGTTATATAATCTCTATAGTGTATTCCAGAATGATATTGAGATCTCTAGAAATTATGACAATAAAATTATTATAAACATTAATATTTCATCTGAAATTAAATTAATTCCTGAATTCTGATCAGTTAATCTTTATATACACTTTGATTACATTTATGTAGCAACTGAACATCACCTATGACCAGTTATATCTATCAATTGATCAACACATTCAGCAGGCCATAGAGATATTTAGATTGATTACTATTCAATAGATATTATCTATTATCCTGTAAATGGAAGAAATATTTCTATAAATTAACCTTAACTCAAAATTATTTAAACATCAGATATTACCATTAAACTTACAAAACAATTTGTAATTAGCCAGCAACACTTACTCCAATACCAAACTATGGACTACTAACTTAATAATTCTTAGTTAACAATATAACCGAATCTTTCAACACAAATCTTACCAAATCTCAATAAATCTAATGGAATTTCTAGAAAATATAATTAAGCTATTTTTAACCCAATAAAATCTAATATACTTCACTTAAACCCAGAGATTGTTACACAATACTACCAATTCCACATTTACCAATTAAAATACCAGCGCTACGGAATTTGGCAGCGCTATACAAATAAATGATAATAATAATAATAATAATAATAATATGAAATAACTTCTTATTTAGCCACAATAAAACAAATTCTAAAATATATCACAATAACTACAAATAACTTATGACATTAAAATACCTAAATCCTTTCTTAGTAATAATATTTAACACTAGTATACTTACTACCCTGGTCTAATTAATATTAAATATAAGAATAAGATACCTTTTTAATTCACAACTGCAGCTATACTAGGCTATAACGAATTTCATTGCTAAGGGCTATTTAATATATAAAAGAAATTAAATGCACATACATTACCAGTTAACCAAATTGAGAGTTTCAGCTTCCAGATATTCTATTGGTCATACATGAAGGAATATTCCACTTATTTTGCAAGGGTACAGGTCACAGAGTATCTCTCTTGTCCACAGAAGGTTTTCCAGCCAGGAGTCAGAGAAAGTATAGGCCCAAAATGTGTGTAAAATTAGTGAAAGCCTATATCAGTCATAAGCCACTCCTTCATTCTCTAATCATTCCAATAAGATCTGGTTACGCCCTTTGAGTCGGAGCTCACCTCTCATAGGTTACTTGTAATGTCATTCAATTTCCTTAAATTTAATTTCTCTGGCTGTAATTCCCATATCGGACTGTAATTCCCATATCGGACACCAGAGGGCATCCGAAGTAGTAGAAGTGTAGTTTCATTTCATATTTAAAATATTATGTTTCTCAATTACAGGGACATAATATTTTTATGAAATGTCTATTTAATACACTCATATTTTATAGCTCAATAAACGATTTGGTCAATTTGATATGGTATTATTTAGTTTGGCTGAGCATGTGTATTTCAATACCATGAGTATATTGATTTAGTATTAGACATATTTCTAATTGCATATCTGCTTACATATAATACACATATATTCAGTGTGTGTCTCAATACAATTCTACTTAATATTTAAGAGATGTATTTAAAAGTCACATTTTTATGAGGGGACTTAAAGGATTTTAATTTAATACTTTCAGTATGATATTAATTAATATATCAGTTCATTTAATATACTGGTAAATATATTGCATTTCCCAGTCACCATCTTATATCATATATGTAATTGGAAGTGAACTCTGTAGTAACTAATTATACAGAAATATTTATTGGATTCTCATTTCCTATTAATATAATTATACTCCCTATTTAGTACATCTCCTGATAATGTTATTTTGAATGCATGAAAACACAGATATGATATAATTCATTGGACAACGTATTGCAGATGTATTCATTTCTAAACCTCATTGAGATCAGATTCTGGAATAAAGCAAATGCTGTTTAATTTGAAACATTTTAAATTCACCAATACAATTATTTATTTAATTATTAGACACTTATTTAATATAGAATATTAGGCCTTTCTCTCAGATTAATATATATATTATTTATATAATCTGAGTATTTTAAATAGATCTTATAATTATACAATTCATATATTTAAGTTTTAAAGTTTTAATCTTATATGCTTTCAAAATACACAGGTTTAAAAAGACTTACTTAGATACTTTTAACTCAGATGAGGGGTCTAGGGTTCTGTATATTTAACTCAACATGGGGTAATTAACACCTAGATAATAGATATTTACATTTCCTGGCCATCCTGGAAATGTATCTCAAACTGCAGACTTCTGGGGGCCCGATCCGATATGCAGCGTCGCCCGCAAAAGCCGGCAACGCCAAATTTTGTGCGGGTTTGGTATCCTATATACGGCGTAACCTAGAAGTTACGCGCGTATATTTCTGCCTTCAACCGTAGTTTTATGGCCAATAGACAGGTATACCAAACACACGCAGTTTGGTATCCAATATACAGCGTAAGGACTTACGTGGCGAAAATGGAGAAATCTTACTCCATTTTCACCTCGCCACAAATTGCAGGCGTAGTAAGCCTTTACGCTGAGTATTGGAGCCCCGTAACTCTCCAAACTACCTGCAAAATAAAACCTAACACCTAACACATGCGCAATGTCTATCTACCTGTCAACCGCAATCCCCTGCCGCAATCTCTAATAAAGTGCTTAACCTCTAAACCGCCGCTCCCAGACCCCGCCGCCACCTACATTAAATGTCTAACCCCCTAATATGATCCCCCTACACCGCCGCCACCTACATTAAAATTATTAACCCCTAATGTAATCCCCTACACCGCTGCCACCTATATTAAAATTATTACCCCCTAATGTGAGCCCCCTACCCCACCGCCACCTATTTTAACTACATTACCCCCTAATCTAATCCCCCTACACCGCCACCACCTATATTAAAATGATTAACCCCTAATCTAATCCCCCTACACTGCCGCCACTTATATTACATGTATTAACCCCAAATCTAATCCCCCTACACCGCCGCCACCTATAATAAATGTATTACCCCCTAAAATACTAAAATGTCCCTACCCTAAACTAAATTACAAATAGCCCTGAAAAGGGCCTTTTGTGGGACATTGCCCCAAAGTAATCAGCTCTATTACCAGCTCTTAAAAGGGCCTTTTGTGGGGCATTGCCCAAAAGTAATCAGCGCTTTTACCTGTAATCTCACCCCCCTACACCGCCGCCACCTATATTAAATATATTAACCCCTAATCTAATCCCCCTACACCGCTGCCACCTATATTAAATATATTAACCCCTAATCTAATCCCCCTACACCGCCGCCACCTATATTAAATATATTAACCCCTAATCTGACCCCCCTACACCGCCGCCACCTATATTAACTATATTAACCCTAATTATATTAGGGTTAATATAGTTATTATATTATATATATTATTAATATAGTTAATAATTAATATACTGTAGTTATTATATTATATATATATATATATATATATATATATATAAACTATATTAACCCTATCTAACCCTAACACCCCTATCTTAATTATTATTGCAATAAATATAAATAATATTAATATTATTAACTAAAATATTCCTATTTAAAACTAAATACTTACCTACAAAATAAACCCTAAGATAGCTACAATATAATTAATAATTACATTGTAGCTATTTTAAGGTTTTTTTTTGTTTTTTTTTAATTTTCAAAAAAGCTTTATTTAAATTATATACAGATACACTTCATAAATTGCATGTACAAGATATACTTCGACAAAAATGCAAAGCAAAACATCACTGATACAGTACATTGTACATATTCTGAAAAAAAAAACCCTGTGATTTATACATATTCACCACAAGATTGAAGTATTAAATCACATTCCTTGATTCAGTGTATCTCTCTATTATTCACATTTTTAGCATTGCAGACCACTCTTGGGTCTTATTGATAAAACTGAAAAAAGTAGGAATGGGAGTTCAAAAAACAAATAAACAAAACAAGACAAAATACAGACATCAACAGGGACTAAGGGGAAGGGAAACAAAAAAAACTATATCAATGTGAATGATATGAGATGGCTTAATTTATATCTGTATAGGCCTCCCATAGGCCCATGGTACACTTACCTGTGATATATAATTATAATATACAGGGAAAAAATGTGGGTTTTAAAGGGGAACTGATAAAGATTAGAATTGTAACTGGGATTTAACAACTTGTGAGTAACACCTTATGATTTTAGGTTGGGGATATTTGTGGGAGACAAAGACTGAGCAGATAGATATACTTAGCGCTATATTTTAAACTCTAGGGCTACAATACAGTAGTATAATCTTCAGACGGTTTCTAAATACTTATCCTCCCTAAAAATATGGACTTATCTGAGGTTTTGCCGTCTAGACTGCCAATAAGTGCAGATAATCAAACATGTGGATAAAAGGATTTGGTGCCTACAGAGGTTGTCCTCTTAAGGTGTTTAGCCCATTCCACCCACCGCGGGCCCCGGCCGTAGGCCGCGCAGGGGGGGGCACAGTAATCACTCTGTCAAGGCTAATTTATTTGTTGTAAACCAGCGATCAGCATAAATGACCTCAATAGTGATGTCCTTTTGATGTGAGTAAGAAGGCTCCAACTAGTCAACAAAAGAAAATATATTTGCAGAAACCCATGCAACACATTATGACTTAGAGATAATCGCTAAAAAGTATATAGTATATAGTGGACCTGTTCCACAGTCGCATGTTATATCCCATACATAGAGCTATGTAGTCTGTTCTGATGTACTTTCCCCCCAACCACCATTAGAATACAATAAGTGCCAACCTAGGACCCATAAACGTACAGAATAAACTATTTATAGAACTAAACAATAACATGTATTATACCACTATGGGGCCAGTCGAGACAATGTTGTAAAGTCAGAAAGGGGCAGCTGCAGTCTACCCCTTTCCTGTTTTCGGGTGACAATCGCTCGTATGGAAATTACCAATGTCCCTATATAAATCAATTGAGTAGCTCCGCCATCTGATCTCAGCTGGCTTGTTGTGCCATCGATTTAAGAGCAATTCAGGGAGTCTTTTTGGCGCCTTCAATGCCTGTTGTGAAACCGCGTGTCCCATATTTATGTAAGGAGTGTCCGTCTCATCACTGCGTTTGCAAATGAAACCCATGAAAAAGGTTTTCAGCGGTATGGAAGTACTTATCACTTTGCTGTGCTGTAACTCCAGGAACCCGTCCGGCTGTGAGCCTCCATCTAACTCCTCAGGAGGCACGACACATCCTTGATATGAGAGCTTTTATTGAGGCTTTTGTTGAGGCCAGTGTGTCTGTTTAGCGGATATCAGCATATGAGTAAAGGCTAGTGTCGGGTGTTGACTCCATTTTGGGTAAGATCTCGACCCTTTACTTTGATAAACGTGCATCCTAGGTTGTGTCTAAGGTCCATTATTGGCTGTAATTTTCCGTGGTCAGGCGCTGTGCATAGGTGTTCTGCACATGTTTTGCGGTGGATTGTATTAGGTATAGTATATTCCATGAGACCGGCTCCATTTTGGCTGCTGGAAACATAGGTTCTCTCTCCTTGATCCTCCGGTGTACTATCGGAGCTCAATTTCCTTATCAAATAGTCATATGGCGCCTTTTCCAATAACGATTCAAAGATTTTCTCTAATCTTTCCAAGGATGATGGAAGGTGGTGTTGTGTCTCTGGTTCGATCAAACAAATCATTATTGATGAGGGGAAGTAAATGATGCTCCCGTACAATTTCTCCCAGTGTTTATCACGGTGTTGTAAAGGAATTAAAGTCCCAAAAGATATAAATGTTGAAGAGGTTCAGTAAGCTAGATTTCTCTAGCAGCACTGATGACCCGGCTCTTCTCGGGGGGGAGGTGGATACCTTTCAGCAGGCCGCTGCCTAAGGCCTTTCTCTGAACTGAGTCCCCAATGTCATATAAACAGCAGAACAAAATGATTTTGGTTCCTGGATACCTGATCCACGGAGTTGTCAAGTGATATGTTTTTGTTCTTGCTGTTTAAATACCAACAATCGGCGGATTATTGGGAGATCTTTTGGAGCCTACAGAAAATGCGTCCTGTTCTGAACGCTGCACGGACACGCCCCCCTATTTTAAGGTTTATATTTATTTTACAGGTAACTTTGTATTTATTTTAACTAGGTACAATAGCTTTTAAATAGTTAATAACTATTTAATAGCTACCTAGTTAAAATAATTACCAATTCACCTGTAAAATAAATCCTAACCTAAGTTACAAATACACCTACACTATCAATAAATTAATTAAACTACAATTATCTAAACTAAAATATAATTAAATACACTAAACTAAATTACAAAAAAAACCCCACTAAATTACAAAAAATAAAAAAAGATTACAAGAATTTTAAGCTAATTACACCTAATCTAAGCCCCCTAATAAAATAACAAAGCCCCCCAAAATAAAAAAAATGTCCCTACAATAAACTAAATTACAGAAAGTAATCAGCTCTATTACCAGCCCTTAAAAGTCAATTATTTTACCTGTGAAAAAAAAGAACACCCCCCCATTATAACCCACCACCCACACACCCCTACTCTAAAACCCACCCTATCCCCCTTAAAAAAACCTAAGTCTAACCCCCAAATGGTCCTTACCTGTCCTGAAGACCAGCGGAGAAGATCCTGTTCCAGGCGGAGAAGTCTTCTTCCAGGCGGCGACCTCTTCTTCTTCCAGGAACCAGCCGGCGCGGAGCGGAGGAGTTGAAGACTGATGACTGCGGAGCTGAAGACCGTCCTCTCTGGAACTGAAGACCGACGATGCAGGAATTGAAGATCGGCGATGCTGGAACTGAAGACCGGAGCCATGGAACGTGGAGGATTCTCTTCATACGATCGCCGCCGTACACTGAATAGGAATTCAAGGTACGCAATTAAAAATGGCGTCCCTTGAATTCCTATTGGCTGATTTGAGCCTTCAAATTCAAATCAGCCAATCGGATGAGAGCTACTTTAATTCTATTGGCTGATTTGAATAGCCAATAGAATAAGAGCTACTGTAATTCTATTGGCTGATTAGAATAGCCAATAGAATTACAGTAGCTCTTATTCTATTGGTTATTCAAATCAGCCAATAGAATTAAAGTAGCTCTCATCCGATTGGCTGATTTGAATTTGAAGGCTCAAATCAGCCAATAGGAATTCAAGGGACGCCATTTTTAATTGCGTACCTTGAATTCCTATTCAGTGTACGACGGCGATCGTATGAAGAGGATCCTCCATGCTCCATGGCTCCGGTCTTCAGTTCCAGCGTCGCCGATCGTTCCTGCATTGCCGGTCTTCAGTTCCAGAGAGGACCGTCTTCAGCTCCACGGTCATCGGTCTTCAACTCCTCAGCTCTGCGCCGGCTGGTTCCTGGAAGAAGAAGAGGTCGCCACTGTGGTGACATTTTATCACTGGAATATTCACTTAGCTGTTATTGGGATCCCTTCCCCCAGGTACACCTTTCTCTCTGAACTATAGACACTCCCATTGGTCTTTTTGAGTGGCATTTGATAAGCCTCTCCCTTTTGAATTGGGTTATAAAATACTGTAACACCAGAGCCTCTGTCTCTTCTATTGTATCCTGCTCCTGCTAAAAGATGGATGATGTTGGACACAGAGAATCTGGCTAAGTATTTCTGGGATAATATTCTGTGTAGCACAATTGGGGTTAGTTTAGAAAAGTTGCCCTGTATCTTAAAATGTGGACTGTATCTGTAAAATAGATTGATATATATATACCTGTAAATATTTATCTTATTATTAACATATATTGATTCCTAAATAAACTGTTTGACAAATAATGGAGGACCCTCATAGAGTTTATTTCACAATTTATCTGTGTTGGTTTTAGTGGTACCACCATAGAGATTTAGTATATTATATTTAGTAGAAAGTAGAGATATTTTAAATTAATAGATAACCACAGCCGCCTGGAAGAAGACTTCTCTGCCTGGAACAGGACCTTCTCCGCCGGTCTTCAGGACAGGTAAGAACCACTTGGGGGTTAGACTTAGGTTTTTTAAGGGGGGATAGGGTGGGTTTTAGAGTAGGGGTGTGTGGGTGGTGGGTTGTAATGGGGGGTTGTTCTTTTTTTTCACAGGTAAAAGAGCTGATTACTTTGGGGCAATGCCCCACAAAAGGCCCTTTTAAGGGCTGGTAATAGAGCTGATTACTTTTTGTAATTTAGTTTAGGGTAGGGACATTTTTTTTATTTTGGATGGGCTTTGTTATTTTATTAGGGGGCTTAGATTAGGTGTAATTAGTTTAAAATTCTTGTAATTTTTTTATTTTTTGTAATTTAGTGTTTGTTTGTTTTTGTAATTTAGTTTAGTGTATTTAATTATATTTTAGTTTAGATAATTGTAGTTTATTTAATTAATGTATTGATAGTGTAGGTGTATTTGTAACTTAGGTTAGGATTTATTTTACAGGTAAATTGGTAATTATTTTAACTAGGTAGCTATTAAATAGTTATTAGCTATTGTACCTAGTTAAAATAAATACCAAGTTACCTGTAAAATAAATATAAAACCTAAAATAGCTACAATGTAATTATTAATTATATTGTAGCTATCTTAGGGTTTATTTTATAGGTAAGTATTTAGTTTTAAATAGGAATATTTTAGTTAATAATATTAATATTATTTAGATTTATTTCAATAATAATTAAGTTAGGGGTGTTAGAGTTAGATAGGGTTAATATAGTTAATATATATAATATAATAACTATATTAATTATTAACTATATTAATAATATATATAATATAATAACTATATTAACTATATTAACCCTAATATAATTAGGGTTAATATAGTTAATATAGGTGGCGGCGGTGTAGGGGGGTCAGATTAGGAGTTAATATATTTAATATAGGTGGCGGCGGTGTAGGGGGGTCAGATTAGGGGTTAATATATTTAATATAGGTGGCGGCGGTGTAGGGGGATTAGATTAGGGGTTAATATATTTAATATAGGTGGCGGTGGTGTAGTTGGATTAGATTAGGGGTTAATATATTTAATATAGGTGGCGGCGGTGTAGGGGGGTCAGATTACAGGTAAAAGAGCTGATTACTTTGGGGCAATGCCCCGCAAAAGGCCCTTTTAAGGGCTGGTAATAGAGCTGATTACTTTGGGGCAATGCCCCGCAAAGGGCCCTTTTCAGGGCTATTTGTAATTTAGTTTAGGGTAGGGACATTTTAGTATTTTAGGGGGTAATACATTTATTATAGGTGGCGGCAGTGTAGGGGGATTAGATTAGGGGTTAATCATTTTAATATAGGTGGCGGTGGTGTAGGGGGATTAGATTAGGGGTTAATCATTTTAATATAGGTGGCGGCGGGGTAGGGGGATTAGATTAGGGGGTAATGTAGTTAAAATAGGTGGCGGTGGGGTAGGGGGCTCACATTAGGGGTTAATATAGTTAAAATAGGTGGCGGCGGTGTAGGGGGATCATATTAGGGGGTAATATAGTTAATGTAGGTGGCGGCGGGTAGGGGGCTCACATTAGGGGGTAATATAGTTAAAATAGGTGGCGGCGGTGTAGGGGGATCATATTAGGGGGTAATATAGTTAATGTAGGTGGCGGCGGGGTAGGGGGCTCACATTAGGAGGTAATATAGTTAATGTAGCTGGCGGCAGGGTCCGGGAGCAGTGGTTTAGGGGTTAATATATTTATTATTAGGAGTGAGAGGGGGGATTGCGGATAGAGGGGTATACGCGTTGGGTTATTTTAGGGAGGCGTGTTAGACAGTAACGATAGATTTTATACTTTAGTTAGTTTTTTTATGCGGTGGCAGTTTCTAAAGTGCCGTAAGTCACTGGCGACTCCAGAAATGTGTACTTACGCAGATTTCTGGACATCGCTAGTTTGTCAGACTTACAGCACTTTAGCAACTATAGGAGATAGCTCACTGTGCGAGCTGAAACAACAGGCGGCGCAGGTTTCCACACTTGCGCCGAAACCTGCGCCATATATCGGATCGCGCCCCTGGTCTCTCTGACCACAGGGGCTCGGGTGATCTAATGGGAAATCTTTTTTTTTTTTTTGTAACAGCAAATTGGAAACTTTATTGCTACAATTTAAGTGCTCGTGAACTGACAACAATACAAGGTTTTGCTGTACTAAACATGTTGAGATTTCAAGAAATTTCAAGTGCTACGTTTTGATCAGATAGACTAACACATAAATGTTTCCTTTATAAGAAATGGAAAAAGTGTGTAGTTTACAAGCATAATGTGCTGACATTTGGTATCACAGATAACATTACTACCCAGAACTGGACTGCCACTGTAGATACAAGAATGAATGAAGAGCTTTATTATAAAATTATCATGTGTATTAAAGTGAAAAACAGAATTACAGGAAGCAAAGCCTTAACCCATTCTACATCCAGAGAAATCTAAAAGGGCTAATAATCACAGTTTTCACATTTTTATGAACATCCAATAAATCTTTTCTTTTAGATAAGAGGTTATTATACTTTCACGTACTTAAGAATTCTTCTGAGGAACTTTTATTGTGACAGTTCTTACCTCTGTGTACGCCTCTAGGCCATATTCGCCAAGCTCTCTGCCTGTTCCTGAGGCCTTGTACCCTCCAAAGGGAGCTTGAGCTTCGAAAACATCATAGCAGTTAACCCAGACAGTGACAGCTCTCAGTGCCTGTAACACGTAGTTAGCCTTATCAATATCTTTGGTGAAAACAGCTGCAGCCAGCCCATACATAGAACTGTTTGCTCTGTCAATAACCTCGTCGATTGACTTGAATTTAAGAATTTGCATCACAGGTCCAAAAATCTCCTCTTTAGTGATGGTCATGTTGTCAGTTACATCTCCAAAAATAGTGGTTTGGATGAAGTACCCTCGATCAGCAGCAGGGTCTCCGCCATATAGCAGTTTGGCACCTTCCTGTTCCCCAGATTTAATGTAGCCCAATAAATTGTTAAATTGATGCTCATCCACCTGAGGTCCCTGCTCAGTTTTAAAGTCAAAGGGGTTACTCTAGTCTTGGCTCTCTGGATACTCCTCTCCAAAAATTCATTATAGATGTTCTCTTGGACATAGGTGCAAGAACCAGCACAGCAGCATTGGCCTTGGTTAAAGAACAAGGCAAAGTGGGCTTGCTCAACAGCCCAGTCCAAATCTGCATCAGAACAGATTATGTTTGGACTCTTTCCAACAAGTTCCAGAGTCATTTTCTTTAGATTAGTTTTACCAGCAGCCTGCTGGATTAAACGTCCCACCTCTGTGGAACCAGTGAAAGCAACTTTATCAACATCCATATGGGAGGATATGGCAGAACCTGCAGTTGGACCCATCCCTGTAATTATATTCACAACACCAGCCTCTTTCACCAGGCTAGCAACATGCAGAGCTATCAGTGGTGTTTGCTCTGCAACCTTCATTACAATCACATTTCCAGTGGCCAACGCTGGCCCACATTTCCAAGCCAACATCAGCAAAGGGAAGTTCCACGGAATGATCTGTCCACAAACACCAACTGGCTCATGTCTAATGTAGGTAAAATAATCTCCATCAATTGGAATGGTGTTTCCATGATACTTATCAGCCCATCCTGCATAATACCTCAAACACTTCAATACCAGATCTAGGTCCACTGCATATGATATGGCATAGGGTTTTCCATTGTCCAAAGTCTCCAGTGACGCCAGGTGAGCCCTGTCCCTTTCAATGAGATCTGCCAGCCAATTCAGCAGACCACCCCTTTGATAAGCATCCATTGTTCTCCATGGTGAGCCGAGTTTAAATGCTTCCCGTGCAGCTTTCACTGCTCTGTCCACATCAGCTTTATCTCCCTCAGCTACATGGCAGATTACTTCTCCTGTGGATGGGTTGACTGAAGGAAAGTTCTTCTTGCTCACTGCATCATGCCATTCATTGTTTATAAAAAGCTTATTAAAATGTACTTCAGCCTTTGGGTTAGGTGCGGGGATGGCAGCAGCAGAAAACCTGCTGATTTGGATCCCTAAGGGCACACGGGAGACCCTGGAAAAGACGTTACCACAGACAGCACGGAGCATGGTGCAGCACCTAATTTCCAGCGGGAGAGACAACTGCAGGGAAGACTGAGCTGTCAACTACTTCTGCTTATTGTCACAGGGCCTAATAGGAAATCTTATTACACAATTCCAGGCAGTGATCAAAAGTTTCTTTGAATTGACATTATCTCTTATAGTTTGGGACAAATGTTTATTTCCTTTTTTTCTTTGAGGTATCCATCTGTATTTGAGTATAGCTAGGGGGATGTCTGTGTCTGGGATGTAGTTTCAGGCCTGTTTGAATAGACCTGTACTTTACCATTTCAAAACATTTGTACCCAGGGTTAATATTTTAAGATAAATGAATTATTTATCTATATAATGCATGTATATGTGTATATATATCTTATACAATGTCACTCAGCAATACCTTGACATAGCTAAGCTACCACTCATTATCAATTGCTAATACTCACTCCATAACACAAATATTCCCTCAAATAACCCTGATCTTTAACTACCAATTATTTATATGATGGGTAGACCAATTGCCCCCCCCCCCCTCAGTATCTCCCCTCCTAAAACTCCCAAAAACACCTTAATTATCTGATCCTATTAGCACATGGGAGCAGAAGCTCTTAACCCCTAGCATAGACTCCAATATGCCCCAACTATTTAAGACTCTAAAACCATATGAAGAGAGCAAAATATGACAACGCTACCAACCCCCAAAATGGTGTATGATGAGAAACATACATTAATTGTTGAAGTTAATGTAAAAGTCAATCAAGATCCTCTCACACAATGCCAAGGGGTTAAATAGTTAAAAAAAAAGATCTATAGCCATACAAGACTACAAAAGACTTTAATGTAACATAATATTACTCCAAGAAACCCACTTTAAAAGAGGACATGAACCTCATTCCACCTTTAGAAAATTTGGCCCAGCATAATTTGCCTCAAACTCTACTAAGCACGATGGGGTAGGCATTTTAATCAACAAAAACCTCCCCCTTAAGCTAACCTCGATAACCAAAGACAAAGAAGGGAGATATTTAATTATTTCAGGTCTGTTATATAATAAGGCAGTAACAATAGCAAATGTATTTGCTCCAAACACAGACTCATCCCAATTCTTCCATCACACTTGCAACAAAATTGTAGAAAAATCCAGAGGCAGTTTAACTGTCGAAGGAGACTTCAATGTAGCTTTAGATCCTCACATTGACTGTTCCTCAGGTCAATCCTCAGTACCACACGAGACACTAAAATCGATAAAAACTAGCTTATCTAACTTGGCTGTACATGATGCTTGGCGACTGAATCACCCTTCCAGTAAAGACTACACATTTTTCTCACATCCTCATCAGACTTACACAAGAATAGATTATCTCATGATTGATGTTTCAAGCCTAGTGCTTGTACTGAAATATCACCCCTTACATGGTCAGACCACTTCATGATCAGCTGTACCCTCAAATGGCCCTCATAACACATCACTGATAGAGTGTGGAAACTTGACGAAACCCTATTGAAAAACTCCCTGACACGGATACAACTCACCAAAGCCATTGAAGACTATTTGAGGTTAAACAACACACCTGATGTAAATATACAACAAATATAGAACGCGCATAAATGAGTTATCAGAGGTGACCTAATAGCTATAAAAGCGGCTAAACTGAAACAACAACAGACATACCTGAAATCATTACTTGAAGACTTACTCAACAGTTTAGAACACAAAAGACTACAGTTAAACCAATACCTACGTATGGAGGCATAACGTAAGGGACTATTTTTACAAACAAAACTATTACGAAGGTGCAAACAAACAAGGGAGGACACTGGCTAGACAGTTTAAGAAAAAAACTAACAAAAGCTACATAATGCACATAACAGACGATACGGGTAAGCAAGTGTTCTCCTCCAAAGATTTAGCCAACAGCTTAAAAAATTACTATGAACACCTATATACGTGTCCCAATTACAACTCTCTAAACTAAATGAAGTACAGAGAAATTACTTAGAATCCCCTTTCACCCCTGAGGAAGTGAAAAAAGTCATCACCTCACTTCCGTCGGGAAAAGCACCTGGCCCAGACGGGATAGGCAATACTTATTATTCTACATTCAAAGATATCTTAATCCCACACTTATTGAATTTCACAGTATACACAATGACTCAACCTTCCCACCAACTGCACATAGTACTAATACCCAAATCAAATAAGCCACAATCCCAACTAACAAACTATCGCCTGATTTTATGTCAGGGATTCATCTCTTTTCATGCTGTACCTTTAAGAAAGTGAACTCACTAGCCCTATTTAAGGCACCTCCCAACAGAACTGATTGCTTGGTAATTTGTTGCTCAGTGACAAGCTGCTTCTGAAGAGACCTAGCCGTTTATACAACATTGTATTTAATTACATTACTCTCTAAACTCACCTTGAGTTTCTACTTGCTTGAATCTACCTGCTTATGCTCTTTTGTGGTTAGAGCCTTTCACCGTTTATTTCAGTCAGAGATCTCTCTGTCTCTCCTGTATTGAAGTTTCTCCCTGCAGCGTGTGACGTCACGCCCGACATTCTCCCGCCGCGGCTGTGTCTACGGCTCCCTCTGGTACCGCTGGGACTGTTTGCTGTCTGGTAACAGTATTACTCTGCTCATTGCCACCTCCTGTAATACTGGTCTGTATATTTTGCATTATATGAACTGCATGTTCTACTACAACTTCATTTATCTGCAAGCTTGCCATATTAACTGTGTAACTAACGCTCACACTTGCTGGGGAATTATATCTGCTTTTGCTGACAAATAGGATTAGTATGCCTCAAACTATTTCCTCTGCTTACTAACTTAAATACTAATATCTTTGACTAAGATACATATTGCTACAATTTGTTCATAACGGACTTCCTAAGCATACTCTAGTAACTATCAAACTTACCTTCAAATCTGCTTGCAAATGACTGTTTGTATAATTTCAATTACACCTGCTCCATAAGATCAACACAGCTACTTATGTTTACATTGGACAAGTTTGGATATAACTAACTATTTATTCTCAAAATCTGGATTATACTACATTCTCAGCTTGGTTAGTTTTATTCTCTTTACCCTAACTAATCCCCAACACTATACCCCCCCCCCCCTCTGAAAAGGACTGGACAAATTCAATGAATTAACACATTTCTTACTTAACCGCACCAAATCAGAGATCATGGGAATAGCCCTCACTTCACAACTAGAGAGCCAAACTAAAAGAGATTGCCCGTTTAGATGGTGTAATGGATACCTGAAATACCTAGGTATCATGCTAGCTGATAGTCAAGAATCTATATATAAACTAAACTACATACCCATTAAAAATGCCGTAATAGGGGATCTATCCTCTTGGCAAAACAAGAACCTCACCTGGTTAGGTCGAATTAACACAATCAAAATGAATGCCTTTCCAAAGCTTCTATATATCTTACAAAAGCTTCCCATTGCACTACCCCCCCAGATACATCACACAAATACAACAATTATTTAGTTCCTTCATATGGAAAAATCGACCACCTAGAATTAACAAACACATAATGACAAATCCTTCTACCCAAGAAGGGCTGGGAATCCCAGATATAGAGTCTTACAGGCACTCTATTTTCCTACAATGCATCTTAGATTGGAGGATTCATAGTAAACACAAACGCTGGATAGAATTGGAAAGAAACTTGAACCAAAAAATAAATTTAAAAAGCATTTGCTGGTACCCACACCCAGCAACTGTGATTGGACTAGTTTCCAATCCCATCACCAAAGAAAGCCTGCAAACATGGGAGATTGCAAATCGAAAAAATAATAATAATAATAATAAATTCTCCCTACAAGACTGTGCGAAAACCATTAACATGACTGACATAAAGACAGACGTAGAAGTCCACCAGATAACAAATAACGAAGTTATCTGCAACTGAAAGAAAAAGGTCTTACATGGGCTCACAACTGGTTCACCTATAGGAGAACACACCACTATATAACTACACACAAACTAACACACAATATGACCCATCCTCTAACCAACCTGGAGAAACTATTTATATCCAGCCCACCCATAAAACATACATTATCCCATGTACACAAACTTTATATCTGTCCCCGTCCGGGCAACCTACCACATTCCATAGAGGTGTGGGAAAGAGAACTGGGAATAGTGATAATCCCTCAAATAGCAGCAAATATATTTACAAATACGAAATCAGCCTCATGCTCTTCCTCAATACTAGAGATAAATGATACAATTCTACATAACTGGTATCTAAACCCCAAGAGGCTTCATAGACTGTTCCCAAAAACCAATAATAGGTGCTGGAGATGCGTACACGCAGGTAGTGGTATGGGTCACATGTGGTGGTGGTGTTCTCAGATTAACCAATTTTGGAGTGACATAATCAAGGAGATTGAAACACCATAAAACCCTCCTAAAAATAATGACGAATAGTGCAAAAGTCCTTATAGCTAAAAATTGGAAATCGGAAGGAGTGCCAAATCAAGAGATGTGAAGACATAAAGTAACAAGCTTAATCGAATTTGAAGAGTACAGCACTTTCAAAACCGGGAACAGGGAACCATTTATCAAATTACAGATAACTTGGGAACGCACAACACTTAAAAGATCTCAACACCTACACCCCTCAAAACACTTAGGCCTAGATTTGGAGTTTGGCGTTAGCCGTGAAAACCAGCGTTAGAGGCTCCTAACGCTGGTTTTAGGCTAACTCCGGTATTTGGAGTCACTCAAAAAAGGGTCTAACGCTCACTTTTCAGCCTCGACTTTTCCATACCGCAGATCCCCTTACGTCAATTGCGTATCCTATCTTTTCAATGGGATCTTTCTAACTCCGGTATTTAGAGTCGTGTCTGAAGTGAGCGTTAGAAATCTAGCAACAAAACTTCAGCCGCAGAAAAAAGTCAGTAGTTAAGAGCTTTCTGGGCTAACGCCGGTTCATAAAGCTCTTAACTACTGTGCTCTAAAGTACACTAACACCCATAAACTACCTATGTACCCCTATACCGAGGTCCCCCCACATCGCCGCCACTCGATTAAATTTTTTTAACCCCTAATCTGCTGACCGCCACCTACTTTATACTTATATACCCCTAATCTGCTGCCCCTAACACCGCCGACCCCTATATTATATTTATTAACCCCTAACCAGCCCCCCACAACGTCGCCGCCAGCTACCTACAATAATTAACCCCTAATCTGCCGACCGCAAAAAGCCGCCACCTACATTATAGCTATGTACCCCTAATCTGCTGCCCCTAACACCGCCGACCCCTATATTATATTTATTAACCCCTAATCTGCCCCCCTCAACGTCGCCTCCACCTGCCTACACTTATTAACCCCTAATCTGCCGAGCGGACCGCACCGCTACTATAATAAAGTTATTAACCCCTAATCCGCCTCACTAACCCTATAATAAATAGTATTAACCCCTAATCTGCCCTCCCTAACATCGCCGACACCTAACTTCAATTATTAGCCCTTAATCTGCCGACCGGAGCTCACCGCTATTCTAATAAATGTATTAACCCCTAAAGCTAAGTCTAACCCTAACACTAACACCCCCCTAAATTAAATATAATTTTAATCTAACGAAATAAATTAACTCTTATTAAATAAATGATTCCTATTTAAAGCTAAATACTTACCTGTAAAATAAATCCTAATATAGCTACAATATAAATTATAATTACATTGTAGCTATTTTAGGATTAATATTTATTTTACAGGCAACTTTGTAATTATTTTAACCAGGTACGATAGCTATTAAATAGTTAAGAACCTAGTTAAAATAATACAATGAAATAAACTAACTAAAGTACAAAAAATAAAAAAGAACTAAGTTACAAAAAATAAAAAAATATTTACAAACATAAGAAAAATATTACAACAATTTTAAACTAATTACACCTACTCTAAGCCCCCTAATAAAATAACAAAGACCCCCAAAATAAAAAAATGCCCTACCCTATTCTAAATTACTAAAGTTCAAAGCTCTTTTACCTTACCAGCCCTGAACAGGGCCCTTTGCGGGGCATGCCCCAAGAAGTTCAGCTCTTTTGCCTGTAAACATACAATACCCCCCCCCCCAACATTACAACCCACCACCCACATACCCCTAATCTAACCCAAACCCCCCTTAAATAAACCTAACACTAAGCCCCTGAAGATCATCCTACCTTGTCTTCACCTCACCAGGTATCACCGATCCGTCCTGGCTCCAAAATCTTCATCCAACCCAAGCGGGGGCTGGCGATCCATCATCCGGTGGCTGAAGAGGTCCAGAAGAGGCTCCAAAGTCTTCATCCTATCCGGGAAGAAGAGGCGATCCGGACCGGCAACCATCTTGATCCTGATCGGAACAGCCAATAGAATGCGAGCTCAATCTGATTCGCTGATTGGATCAGCCAATCAGATTGAACTTGATTCTGATTGGCTGATTCCATCAGCCAATCAGAATATTCCTACCTTAATTCCGATTGGCTGATAGATAGAGAATCCTATCAGCCAATCGGAATTCGAGGGACGCCATCTTGGATGACGTCCCTTAAAGGAACCGTCATTCTTCAGTTGGACGTCGCCGGAAGAAGATGGGTCCGCGGTGGAGGTCTTCAGGATGGAGCCGGTCGTCATCGGATGAAGATAGAAGATGCCGCTTGGATCAAGATGGTTGCCGGTCCAGATCGCCTCTTCTTCCCGGATAGGATGAAGACTTTGGAGCCTCTTCTGGACCTCTTCAGCCACCGGATGATGGATCGCCAGCCCCCGCTTGGGTTGGATGAAGATTTTGGAGCCAGGACGGATCGGTGATACCTGGTGAGGTGAAGACAAGGTAGGATGATCTTCAGGGGCTTAGTGTTAGGTTTATTTAAGGGGGGTTTGGGTTAGATTAGGGGTATGTGGGTGGTGGGTTGTAATGTTGGGGGGGGTATTGTATGTTTTTTTTTACAGGCAAAAGAGCTGAACTTCTTGGGGCATGCCCCGCAAAGGGCCCTGTTCAGGGCTGGTAAGGTAAAAGAGCTTTGAACTTTAGTAATTTAGAATAGGTTAGGGCATTTTTTATTTTGGGGGTCTTTGTTATTTTATTAGGGGGCTTAGAGTAGGTGTAATTAGTTTAAAATTGTTGTAATATTTTTCTTATGTTTGTAAATATTTTTTTATTTTTTGTAACTTAGTTCTTTTTTATTTTTTGTACTTTAGTTAGTTTATTTCATTGTAGTTATTTGTACATATTGTATTTAATTAATGTATTGATAGTGTAGTGTTAGGTTTAATTGTAGGTAATTATAGGTATTTTATTTAATTAATTTAATGATAGTATAGTGTTAGGTTTAATTCTAACTTAGGTTAGGATTTATTTTACAGGTAATTTTGTAATTATTTTAACTAGGTAACTATTAAATAGTTCTTAACTATTTAATAGCTATTGTACATGTTTAAAATAATTACAAAGTTGCCTGTAAAATAAATATTAATCCTAAAATAGCTACAATGTAATTATAATTTATATTGTAGCTATATTAGGATTTATTTTACAGGTAAGTATTTAGCTTTAAATAGGAATAATTTATTTAATAAGAGATAATTAATTTCGTTAGATGTAAATTATATTTAACTTAGGGGGGTGTTAGTGTTAGGGTTAGACTTAGCTTTAGGGGTTAATACATTTATTAGAATAGCGGTGAGCTCCAGTCGGCAGATTAGGGGTTAATAATTGAAGTTAGGTGTCGGCGATGTAAGGGAGGGCAGATTAGGGGTTAATACTATTTATTATAGGGTTAGTGAGGCGGATTAGGGGTTAATAACTTTATTATAGTAGCGCTCAGGTCCGCTCGGCAGATTAGGGGTTAATAAGTGTAGGCAGGTGGAGGCGACGTTGTGGGGGGCAGATTAGGGGTTAATAAACATAATATAGGGGTCGGCGATGTTAGGGCAGCAGATTAGGGGTACATAGGGATAATGTAAGTAGCGGCGGTTTACGGAGCGGCAGATTAGGGGTTAATAATAATATGCAGGGGTCAGCGATAGCGGGGGCGGCAGATTAGGGGTTAATAAGTGCAAGGTTAGGGGTGTTTAGACTCGGGGTACATGTTAGAGTGTTAGGTGCAGACGTAGGAAGTGATTCCCCATAGCAAACAATGGGGCTGCGTTAGGAGCTGAACGCGGCTTTTTTGCAGGTGTTAGGTTTTTTTTCTGCTCAAACAGCCCCATTGTTTCCTATGGGGGAATCGTGCAAGAGCACGTTTTTGAGGCTGGCCGCTTGTGTAAGCAACTCTGGTATCGAGAGTTGAAGCTGCGTTAAATATGCTCTACGCTCCTTTTTTGGAGCCTAACGCAGCCTTTATGTGGACTCTCAATACCAGAGTTATTTTTATGGTGCGGCCAGAAAAAAGCCGGTGTTAGCTTTTCGGGTCGTTACCGACAAAACTCCAAATCTAGCCGTTAGAACACATACATACGATCCTCTTCTGCAAAGACCACATATAAACACATATCGACATGGATATGGTTTTTTACGTAATGTTTTATAGAAATGAAAGAGACACAAATGTTAATGTTTATTGTTTATGTTTATTAACAAAAAGTAAAATAAGAATTCATGTCAAATAACAACAGTTTTTGTTAACAATATTGTTCGAAACTGAGAATGTACCACTGTTTTAACACCATGTAACATACTTGGATTCTTAATAAAAAAGAGAAATTGAGAAAGAAAAAAAACTTCCCCTGAAGTTCAATATGCATCTCACTAAGGTGTAAATATCACAGTTGGTTATGGTTGTCATTTGCTTTTGCTTATTTGGGTAGTTAAAACTTGCAGATAAAGTTTGTCTACCTGCATTATATTAGCTAATATGAAGTATGTACACATTAATGCAAAGGAATTAGCGCTTACAATAGCAATAGAAATGTGCCAGTTATTCTTATAACCTTGGTTCTTAACTGTATTATGTTCTTAGAATTGTATTGTTGTCTTATGTTTGGATTTAGTTCTTATTTTCTCTATATATTTTGGGTCTGTAAGTGGCCCTTTTTGTCCTTCCGCTAATGGTTCCTATTATATGTGACATATATGTTGGCTGGTCCAAGAGTGGCCACTCCTATTTTGGTTGGCAACTTCATTTCTCTTTCTTGAAGCAGACTGATATTTTTAGGGGATATTGACGTTAATTTTAAAAATTTCAAATAGAGGTTTCTTTAAGCTTGTTCAGTATTGTCTGCATTACATTCTATATTTATTATTATATTGTCATTAGTGTAAGTGAATGTGTAGATTGCTCTTTTGTTAGCCACTATACCTATTGTGATGAGAGCAGGAAGTGATGTCACTAGTTTGGGGGTGGGGCTTAGGTCCGGTAGTCTGTGTTGCAGTTAGTTAGTGCAATCAACCTGACTAGATGTATGTTTCTGTGCTCTGTAATAAAATAGAGTTGTACCATCATTGCTGGGTCCTGCATATGTCCTGCATCTCATGACATGGTGTCAGAAGTTCTGGCCTGCGCTTCTGTTCCTGATCGATAACTATGTCAAAGTTTACCCCACCTGAGCCTTTTGACTTCTCTCAGCCTGCAGCTTGGCCCACATGGCGTCAGCGCTTTCAGCGCTTCAGGATTGCTTCCAAGCTGGACAAAGAGAGTGGTGAAGTACAAGTTAATTCTCTTTTATACTCTATGGGGAAAGATGTGGAGCCAGTGTTCAATGCTTTTACTTTCCAAGAAGGAGAAGAATTTAACTTTGATATAGTTATAGATAAACTCAGTGCCCACTTTGTGCCCAAAAGAAATGTGATTCATGAGAGCTTGTTTTCACAAACGTGCTCAGCGTGTGGGAGAATCTGTGGAGTCATTTGTGCACAGCCTGTATGAACTAGCTGAATTCTGTGAGTTTGGTGTTGCTAAAGAAGAGCAAATCAGAGACAGAATAGTTATTGGAATTGCAGATGCTGAAGTCTCACTGAAGCTGCAGTTAGAGCCTGATTTAACATTAGATGGGGCTATTAGGATGGCCCGCCAGAGTGAACTGGTGAAAAAGCAAAGTGCTGATCTGAGGTCTGAGAGTATTGTGGATGAAGTGCAACAGTCCAGGAAAACTGCTAGTGAAAGGCACAGTGTGAGCGGTAGATCTAAAATAATGGATAGACCTAGAAGTGGATGGGCGCAGCATGCCCGATGCACACGGTGCTACCGTGCCCATGATCAGAGTGTTATATGCCCAGCCAGAGATAAAAGATGCAGAAAATGTAACAGAATGGGCCATTTTGAAGTGGTGTGTAAAACTGAACACATTAAGGAGATGCAGGTGGACAGTGACCAAGAGGTTCAGGAAGTGTCTTTTGTGGGGTCTGTTGTGGAACGGCCAAGCTCAAAGGAAGATTGGAAGGTTACTTTTACTGTAATGGGAGCCAAAGTTGATTTTAAGATTGACACAGGAGCAGATATCACTGTAATGTCTTTTGCTGCATTTATGAAACTTCCTCAACAGCCCCAGCTGGCGAAGGTTACTACAAATGTCCATAGTCCCGGTGGCCGCATTGATTGTGCGGGGAAATTTCTTACCAGCTGTGAGTAGAAGCTAAGAAAATTCACTATGTGGGTGCATGTGATTCAAGGTTAGCAATTTATTGAGCAGAAAAGCAGCCTGTGACTTGGGCTTTGTGGCCAGAGTGAATGAGATCTCCGAAGATATGTTTGGCGAATTGGGCCTACTGAATTGCAAGTCAGTCCGTATAGCACTTAAAAGTGACGCAGTCCCATACAGTATTTCTACTCCCCATAGAATTCCGTTCCCGCTCATGCCTCAAGTGGAGAAGGAGCTTATGCGCATGAAGTCTATGGGGGTTATTGAAGAGGTTGTTGAAGCAACTGATTGGTGTGCCCCTATTGTTCCTGTTGCAAAGAAAAACGGAAAGGTGCGCATCTGTGTGGACCTGAAAAGGTTGAACGAGGCAGTGAAGAGAGATTTGTGCTGCCGACATTAGAAGATATAGCTCCAAAGTTGGCTGGGGCAAAGTTCTTTTCTACATTGGACGTTTCTAGTGGCTTTTGGCAGATCCCCCTAGATCCAAAGTGCCGCAAACTGACTACCTTTATCATTCCGGTAGGTCGGTTTTCCTTCTGCAGACTCCCCTTTGGGATATCCTCTGCTCCTGAAATCTCTCAAAGGGAAATGAGTTCTCTCCTGAGTGACCACGTGCTGCAGGCTATCTGGGCTGAAGTTAAATAAAGAAAAATGTCATTTTAGGAAAACTGAATTATGTTACTTTGGGCATATTATCAATGGGGATGGCATCAAACCAGACCCCGAGAAAATTTGTGCTATTGAACAGATGAAAAGTCCTTCTGATGTACATGAGCTGAGACAGATATTGGGCCTCGTAAATTATGTGGGCAAGTTTCTTCCAGATTTATCAACAGTTCTACACCCTATCACAGAGTTGCTAAAGAAAGACGTTGCCTGGGTCTGGGGACCTTCACAAGAAAAATCTTTTATGCAGGCCAAGTCCCTGCTGGGGTCTGCCCCAGTGCTGGGGTTCTACGACCCTTCCAAAAAGACTGTGGTTAGTGCTGATGCAAGCAGTTATGGGTTGGGGGCTGCTCTCCTGCAGTTAAATGAAAATAAACTACAACCCATCGCCTACTGTTCCCGCACACTGACGGCTGCTGAGTCAAAATACGCTCAAATTGAGAAAGAGTGCCTGGCTGCAGTTTGGGCCTGTGAGCGCTTTCAGCGTTATCTAGTGGGTTTAGAGAAATTTAGTCTGGAGACTGACCATAAACCGCTAGTCCATTTAATCAACTCCTACAATATCGACAAAACACCCTTAAGATGCCAGAGACTTTAAATGAGACTACTCAGGTTCAATGTTCAGGCAGTGCATGTGCCGGGGAAACAACTGGTTGTGGCAGATACACTATCCAGGCTCCCACTGGCTGCTGCTGAAGAATCCTCAACCGAATCTGATGTGAAAGTGTATGTTGATTCGGTTCTGGCCTCAAAGTCCATTTCTTCAAGGAAACTGGAAGAAATAAAGAAAGAGACATATTTGGACACAGATCTGCAAGAGGTTATAAAGTACATAAAAGAAGGCTGGCCCGAGAGCCGGGCATCCTGGATGTCTTTAAGTTCTTACCAGTTAGACAGGTCGCAGCTCACAGAGCTGGAGGGGTTGGTGCTGTTCCAAGACCGCATCCATTATTCCTGTCAGCATGAGGAAGGAAATGTTAAACAGGATTCACGATGGCCAATTAGGCATTACAAAGTGCAGAGAAAGGGCAGCTACAGCTGTGTGGTGGTCTGGGATCAGCTATGACATTGCAAATCACGTGTCTAAATGTGCCTTTTGCCGGGAATGCCGGCCTACTCAGAGAAGGGAGCCCTTGATTTCTACTCCGCTGCCTGCGGGCCGTGGCAGAAAATAGCTGCTGATTTGTGTGAACTGCATGGGAAAAAGTTCCTTGTTGTGATCGACTACTATTCCAGGTATTTGGAAATTGCACCTTTGAATGATATCACAAGTCAAGCCGTTATCATTCGCCTGAAGAGCTTGTTCACCCGGTGGGGCATTCCAATGGAGCTGGTGAGTGATAATGGCATGCAGTTCGCTTCTACAGAGTTCAGTGCTTTCAGCAGGGAATATGACTTTGTACATTCCACGTCAAGTCCACATTACCCGCAGGCCAACGTAATGGCTGAAAGGGCAGTTCAAACCAAAAAGTTCATTTTAAAGCAATCTGAGCCGTACCTAGCCCTCTTGTCATACAGGGTGACGCCCATTCAAGCCACCAGGTTTAGCCCAGCACAGCTGATGCTAGGACACCAGATTCGCACCACTTTACCCTCAGTGGGTGTCTTCAAGGCGACTGGCTCTGTTCCTCGGGACAAAGTCCTTAGGAGGGATGAAGAAGCCAAAAAGGGCTATCGTTTCTTCTACGACAGGAGACATTCTGTCAGGCCCTTACAGGAACTAAATGCGGGGCAAAGTGTCAGAATTAAACTGGATGATGAGAAGAAATGGAAGACGCCTGCTACGGTAATTGGACGCTCTCCAGAACCAAGGTCTTATGCAGTCCTTACTGATGGAGGGACGGTTACACGCCGTAACCGAAGACATCTTCAGCCTGTACCTGAGAGTCTGGAACTGGATGCCTCAGTACCACTGCCGGTGGGATCCCCTGTTCTAAGAGAGGTGCCTTCCCCTTAGCAAGATCATAGCGGGGATATGTCTTTGCCTCCAGCGGACTCTTATTCACCTTTTACTGTATCAGAGGACAGTTCATGCAAAGTTACATCAAGCGGAAGAGTGGTGAGACTTCCGGCCCGATATAGGGACTGACTTTAGCTAGAACAGTGACCGGAAGTATAGGCAGAATAATCCCATGGTCACTGAGGACTAGGGTAGTCTACCCCGATGTCCAAGTCAGGATGTAATAAATGTTATTTTTCTGTAACCAATTTGCTATATACTGTTCAAAAATGTTGTTGTATACCCTGTTATTTGTTATATTTAAATGTATGCTTCGCCCTTTGAAAAGGGGGAAGATGTGATGAGAGCAGGAAGTGATGTCACTAGTTTGGGGGCAGGGGCTTAGGTCCGGTAGTCTGTGTCACAGTTAGTTAGTGCAATCAACCTGACTAGATGTATGTTTCTATGCTCTGTAATAAAATAGCGTTGTACCATCATTGCTGTGTCCTGCATATGTCCTGCATCTCATGACACCTATGTATGTACTTTTTTTTGTGTACTTGCATGGCAAATGCTAACAATTAGTCTCTTATGCTTTGATTTTTGAACCTCAATAAAAAAAAATAATTAAAAAATAAATAAAAAATAACCAGAATAAGGCACTTACAACTCTAATGTTTGACAATGGTAGGAACCTATCAAGTACACAAACCTCATTAAAGGAACATTAAACTTGACATTTCAACAATGCATAAAAACATTATTACAATATACATTTACTATTTATTTTGCAGCCTTTTGTAAAATACATCTAAAATGTGTTTGTTTCACTTTCTCCCAGGGAGGCTTAGTTAAGACAATTTATGTGAGCTTTTGCTTACTTTCCCTCCCTCCCTAAGCTCCAGGGCCGCCATCAGGGGGTGACAGGGGTGACTCCTGTCAGGGGTCCATGAGGCAAGAACTAAAAAAAAAACAAAAAACTTTTTTTTTTAAATTTTTGGCAGCCACCAGTGGGTACTACCGCAGAGTGCTAATTGAGCATGGGAAATGTTATTACAAGGCGTAAAGTATTAGCATTTGAGAGGATTTCTGAATGTGTACTAAACCACTATGCACAGTGTGAGACAGACTTGGCACTTAAGTTTGTTCAGCGTGTGCCCGAGTCAGACTGCAGATAACTTTCATTAGCAGAGGAGGTAGGACTTACTTAGCAAATGTTTTTAATTTCTTTGTGCAATTTTGGATTGTAACTTCAGTGTGGTAGTAGTTGTATGGTGGGGCCAGGGGTCCATAAAAACAATTTTTTTTAGCAGCAATATATTTATGATTATTTGACAATGCTGTAGAAATTCTATATTTAAAACCATGCAGAAATGTTTCCTCCTCAATACACGAATGGTAGGTGCCCTTTTGGCAGATATGCATTTTTTTATTTATATATATATATATCATTCCAGTTTACTGCCCCTTTATGCAAGGACTTTTCAGATGCAAGGAGGCATTTTATCTAGGCATTTTACATCTGCATAAAAAGTTATACTCTCAGACTAAGATTGCTCAGTGTTTGAAATGAGACAGGTTAACTTAAAACTGTTCAGTTTACTCTGCAGCTGACTTAATTTTGAAATACATACCAACAAGCCTAAATCCTGCATTTAACCAGATCTAATGGTATGAGTACCACAGCTTATGGTTCCACCAAGACCATATAGAGTGCTCTTGGTTGGGGAAAATTGGGGAAGAACAAACATATGTCAACTTTTAAAAGTACTTTTCTTTATCTAGCCATCTACCCTGATCATTAATGTACAATTTTGAATTCACATAATTATTTTTGTTTACACATTTACAAATATGATTCTTTAAAAAGTGATCTCTTAATTTCTGCAATTTTTTTTACCATGCATGTCACACACTGTTGATTTAGAGGATGCAATGTGCATACATGTTTCCTCCTGTGAGTGTTTCTGTGGGTGTCTGTGTTTATGTCTTTGTGCTTTGGTTTGTGTCTCTATGAGTGTGTATGTATTTTTTCTGTGGGTCTTTCTGTGAGGGTGGGTGTGTATGTCTTTGAGCTTTTTCTATGGGTGTCTTTGCGAGGGTGTGTGTATGTTTGCCTTTGTGTATTTTCTCTGTATGCCTCTGTGAGGGTGGGTGTGTATGTCTGTGTTTTCTGTGGATGTCTCTGTGAGGGTGTGTGTGTATGTATGTATGTCTGTGTTTTCTGTGGATGTCTCTGTGAGGGGGGGTGTTTTCTGTGGGTGTCTCTGTGAGGGTGTGTGTATGTCTTTGTGTGTTTTCTTTGGATGTCTCAGTGAGGGTGTGTGTATGCATGGCTTTCTGTGTTTTATGTGGTTGTCTCTCTGTGTGTGTATGTCTTTGTGTGTTTTCTGTGGGTGTCTCTGTGTGTGTGTTTGTATGTTTTTGTGTGTTTTCTGTGGCTGTCTCTGTCTGTGTTTCCTTGGGTGTATGTGCAATTTTGAGTTTGTGTGTGTGTCCATTGTCTGTTCCTTTTTAGGACATTTTGACCTTACTACTGATTATTCACATCTTTATACAGACTTTGAGACTAATGAGACCTTTACAGAAGTCACCAATCCACCATTTAACCTTTAAATTATTATTTAGGCAGTTCAGGGCCCTTACTTTCAGCCACTGCATGCTGTTGTCATCATTTAGTTGGCATCTTCCTTTACAAAAAGATAACAAAACATATTTTGTTTTCTAAATCTCCTTTTTTTTTTACAAAACTGTAGTCTACCTCATTACTTGTCAGGTCGATGTAATCAAGTGCTGAGTGTCTGTGTCTGAGTGTGTTTGTGTGTTTCTTTGCGTGTCTGCTAGAGTGTCTATATGTGAATTGCACATGTCAAGGGGAGGGGGGGGCGGATCAATGGTTAAGTCAGGATCCCCAAACTTTCTAGTGGCGGCCCTGCTAAGCTCTATGGTGTCACATGCTTTTAAGGTACAGAAACAAATTCTGCCTCAGCCCTACAGTAAAGGAAAAGATTGTAAATGCCAACCATGGATTATGGGGATGTAGTATATGCACCTGCACCGCTAACTCACCTTAATAAACTTAATACATTGTATAACTCGTTCTGCCGCTTTGTGCTACAATGTAACTACAGGACCCCCCATTGTGACATGCTAAAAGAACTAAACTGGCTGTTGCTTTAATCCAGACGCACCCGCCATCTTTCCAGCCTTGTGTTTAAGAGCTCCCACCCTACCTGAGCAGAATTCTCTCCCCGGCTATTCCGACCTCCTATAACCTCCGATCCAGTACCAGCACATTATTTAGCTTGCCTCAATACAAAAAGAAAGGACTCCACGGCTGTGCAGCACGTATACTGCAGATTCCAGTGGGTATTAGAATAAAAAGAATGTAATAGTAATAGTAATCACCATAGGAGTTGGATTAACAACGTACCGTACAGTCAGTTCAGGCGTATCAGGAAGAATTGTTCAGATTTTAATATTTTTCTTGAACAAAGTCAGATTATATACAATAGATTTATAGAAAGAAATTATCCCACTCATATTTTAGACAATTCACTTACCAGAACAAAAAGATTAGACAGGAATCAGATACTAGCGAATAATAATAACAATAAAATGAATCAACCAATTAATACATCAATAGACCAGGGTAACATTATGTTCATCACTCAATACAATAACCATTTTCAAAAAATAAATCAGATCATACACAAACATTGGCATGTTATCCAAAGGGATCCCATTTTGAGAAATATTGTACAGGACAGACCAAAGATAGTTTACAGGAGAGCACCAACCCTGAGAAGTAGATTAGCACCTAGCAAAATTGTCAAACACACCCAACAACAATCTAAGATCATTACAAAATCCAAGAGGGGCACCTTTGGGTTACAGGGAGTTTACAAATGTGGGAAAACTGGTTGCAAGTCTTGTCAATACATTAAACATGGCACCAAAACTTTCAAGTCCCACACCACCGGAGACACATATCCCATTCAGGGATTTTATAATTGTAATACCTCTTTTGTAGTATACCTGTTAGAGTGTATCTGCGGCCTACAATACATAGGCCGCACCTCCAGGAAGGTCAAAACAAGGTGGGGAGAACACTTTCGTAACTGTAAAAATTGTAAAAAAATGAAAATCAAACACAGTATCCCAACACATTGTTTAGCCAAACACCAAGGCAACCCTCACATTTTCAAATTTAATCCCATAGATTTCATTCCTAGGTCAGCTGATTATAACAGAACCACTAAACTCAGACAACGAGAAACCATCTGGATTTTTAAGCTAAAAACACTATTTCCCGAAGGTTTAAATGCCAACCTAGACTTAGCAGCATTTAATTAACATCCAGATACATCAATAAATACACTAAATAATATGATATTCATCACTGTTAGACCAAAAACTATCACCAACATTAAAATTCTACTTCAGCTTTAGATTTAGATTAATATGTTATGGATCAATATCACAATCGTGACGATTAGTGACATATTGATTTATATTTATATTACACATTGGGACCAAAATTGAGTTTCCCATATATCCAGCTGGCACTAACTAACATGATGACCAGTGATATATTAACAAGCTTTTTGTCACATTACATACTAGACCTAAATGACACTTTCATATATCATGATGTGCCCATTTTTGAGAAAACACATTAGCCTCTCGAGTTTAGATCCCCTCTAGCCTATTATAACACTCTTATCTGCTAGCAGGCGAGTGTTTATAACCTACAGAAGGGTAAATATATTTAACAGCACAACCAAATATATACTGCTTTATACTAGCGACGCACTCTGCTTAACAGATCGAACGGCAAACACATATATTTTTTTCACAATAAGGCATACAAATACTCTTTAGGTGCCCATCTGATCGTGGGTCCAAACTGGTAACCTATTTAAACAATGTTTACACTATAGGCTACCACATCCAAATTTGTTTTCATATTCACATGATATAGCATGTCTAACAAATCAGAATAGATTCCTAAATAATAACCTGATCTATTTGTCATCAAAAAATAAATAAAATTCATTGATGAATCTATTTCACACAAATATTTTCTATTGGTCACATGTGTATATATATTACACCTTTTGAGATAGTTTGTATACATAATGAAATACATAATATTTTTTAAATAATTACATGCTAAATGTAACATTAAATAAATCGTATTCATTTGACCTTTGAGTCTATTTGCCAGAATGGATCAAATACATCACACACAAGAAGACTCTCGGTTTTAGGAACATGCATATCAGCAGGACTTTTTCACAAATCAATCCGACAAATCAGACAATGAACTCCGATTTCAATATCTAGAAATCACAAGTAATCTGATGGTTCTATAAGAGCCATCCATTATCAAAAATATAAAAAAAAAAAAAAAAAAAATATCAAAAACTTAAGCTGATCCGTTTTCATAGCTGTGAGGTTTAGAATCATATTATTAGCCAAATTCCCGTATAAATTGCATTCCAATTTCTATTTAAATTACGTGCTCTTTAAATTTACATCACATTTTAAATTTTCTTTTATTCACAATAGGTTCCAATAAACATCACATGTTTCTTTTGAACAAACGTTGTGTATATATAAATATATATTTTAAACATCTATCAACTTCCACACATTCACAATTACTAGAAGCAACTGCAGTCAATATCATTTATTAGTTTTTGTTTTAGTTTTTACAGTTTTTATATTGTATATATTTAGCATTGAACATCTCAAGAATATCCCTGACTTTAAACAGTTCAGAAATATATTAGTGATATTATGACACACATTTACCACAACAGTGAGTTCACAATTAATGCTGATCAAATTCACAAGGTCCACTGTGTCAGGATTGGTCTCTTTTCGAAACTATGACAACTTCCGTTTTTAAATTTACCTTTATTTAAGGTTTTAATTTGTTTGTAATTGTATCCATTTGTTTTTATGCCTGAGGAAAAGACCATCGGTCTAGAAACGCGTAGCAAATCTTGTATGGATTAAAGCTTTTAACTTTATTATACGGAAGTTGTCCCATACTTTCATTTATCTAACCTGGAGAGGTTTTTTATTCTAATACCCACCGGAATCTGCAGTATAAGTGCTGCACAGCCGTGGAGTCACTTCAATCAAGCAACGCTGAAATCAAGCAATGCTGAGATCCACCTGCCTGCATTACACCTGAGGCCACCCAGTGTGCTAACCACTGAGAGTGTTAGTCTGCCTGATAGCACCGGTCACAGAACGGTGCAGAGCTTTTCGGTAAGCCTTTCTGAATACTTTGTCTCTTTGAGCCTGTAACAACAGTATCACGCTATGTGGCGCCCTCTTTTTTCCTAATTTTCAGAAATCTTCACTCCAAGAACCAGAGGAGCTTAGCCGCTTACACCGCTTGGTTTCACAATTTTGCCAAAATTTGGCCGACTTCATAGGAGCCATTTAGCCCGACTTTACAGGAGCCATATGGTTTGTGGTCAATTTCGTTAAGTTCGTTAGTTTGATCCACTTAGCGCACCCCGCTCTCAGGTTCCCCTCGGGGTTCCTGGTTTGACAAAAAGAAAGCAGCTTGATCCTCCTTTTCCTACAGAGCACAACAATTATGGAACGACCTCCCGCACACTTTCAAACCTTCCCCAAGCCTAATATCCTTTAAGAGATCCCTATCTACATATCTCAAAACAAAATGCACCTGTCATGGTTGATTATATATTTTCTACCTGTTCTATGTTAAATTTTGCATATATTGTGTATTATTATTTTTTTTAGTATTTTATTGTACCCTATTGTATCAATGCAATGTTTTGTGGACCCAGGACATACTTGAAAACAAGAGAAATATCAATTTATCCTTCCTGATAAAATATTTTATAAATAAGGTGGATTATCAGTTTTGCATCAACAATCATGATAGGTACTGTAAATCATTATTTGCAATAGTAACCAAGTTGAATGAGTGCTAAAGCACCTTAAGGGAACACAACAGTGCAGGCTACTCCATAAAACAATATATTCATTTGAAAAAAAAAAAAGTTTTCTTTGCAAAATTATTCTTATATATGAAGGTTTATAATCTTGTACTTTAGAATTTGTGTTTAGTGTCCCTTTAACTTGGTATAAAAAATATCAACTCAAATTATGCTGAGCTGTCTTGGCTGCTGGCAGCCTAGCTTTCATCAATATAACAATGTATGAAATATTCTGGAACACATATGAGAATAGGTTTTACAGGCAGGACTATGGGTTACCAATATCAATAAAGTGAAACATTCAGCAGCATTCAGAATTGTCTCCTTTAAACCATAGCTATTAGTAATAAGTATGCCACAATAGGGGAGCAAAAAGAAAAGTATGCAAAATCTCTTACATTTATCTATATGCTTAATCTAATATAAATAAGTTGCATTCTAAATTCTTATTGTAATGTACAGTAAATTACAGAGTCACGTTTAACTGGTAGTGACTAACCTAATAAAACATGTATATACCTGGTGCTCCAGTATGATTATGAGAGAAGGGATTATGTCTATAGACTAAAACAATGGAAGTAAAGTCGTTGGCTCTTTTCGTGTGTCTCTCTTCCCATAGGAATATCGTCTAGTTCTTTATTAGCGTCACACCTAAGCTCTTACATGCTAGAAGATGTACCACCATTAGGATAGAATAAGGACATTTGAGTAGGGAAACAAAAAAGATGTTTGTTCTAAACAGGCAATCAGGATCACTGACAATGAAAATAATGAAATAGACACCAGCCCAAACTTGCTATAAGAATTTTAAAATTGTCTAGCAAATTTTAAAGGGATATGAAACCCACATTTTTTCTTTCATGACTCAGAGCACTAAATAAATTCTTAATGTAATGATACATTCAAAGCTGAGATCAGCCTGACAATAATATGCAGACATATTTGTTAAACTATATTAGTTGTTTACATATTAAATGGATATGAAACCCGAATATTTTCTTTCATGATTCAGATAGTGCATGCAATTTTAAGCAACTTTCTAATGTATTCCTATTATAAATTTGTATTCCTTCTCTTGGTATCTTTATTTGAAAATCAGGAATGTAAGCTTAGGAGCCGGCCATTTTTGGTTCAGAACCCTGGGTAATGCTTGCTGACTGCTGGTTAGATTTATCCAAGTGCTGGAACAAAAATGGGCCAATTCCTGAGCTTATATTCCTGCTTTTCAAATAAAGATACCAAGAGAATTTTTTTTAAAAAGGAGTAAATTTGAAAGTTTGTAAATTTGTAAATTTAGTTTTCTAAATCATGAAAGAAAAAATGTGGCTTTCATATCCCTTTACGCCAACACTCTTCGGTGCAACTATAAGTGGACAAAATAAAGTTTAAACATACAGTCTGTGCACCCCACTTTAAATGGGAGGACAGCGGTAGCCTCCCAACGTCCATGGTCTTGCCTATTAGTCATCCGATGCCAGTTTTCCTATGCTCCAGGTTAAAGGGACAGTCTAGTCAAAATTAAACTTTCATGATTCAGATAAGGCATGCAATTTTAAATAACTTTCCAATATACTTTTATAATTAAATTTGCTTTGTTCTCTTGGTATTCTTTGTTTAAAGCTAAACCTAGGTAGGCTTATATGCTAATTACTAAGCCCTTGAAAACCGCCTTTTATATCAGTGCATTTTGACAGTTTTTCACAGCTATATGGGCCATAAAGATAACATTGTGGTCACTCCCGTGGAGTTATTTATTAGTCAGCATTGATTGGCTAAAATGCAAGTCTCTCAAAAGAACTAAAATAAGGGGGCAGTCTGCAGAGGCTTAGATACAAGGTAATTACAAAGGTAAAAAGGTATATTAATATAACCGTGTTGTTTATGCAAAACTGGGGAATGGGTAATAAAGGTATTATCTATCTTTTTAAACAATAAATATTCTGGAGTAGACTGTCCCTTTAAACTATGGTAAGGTAAACAGGAATTAGTCAGCAAACAGTTGTAACTGAGGACTCCCTCCACAGCCCATATCCACCTTTTCATCCACGGGGGAGATCAAATTTGATTTGGATCACAGACAAAATATGCATAACAAATGTCCCACTGAACTCCAGGAATTAGCTGTATTAAATCTGATCTCTCCTGTATATTCTCCGCTCCCAGAACAAATAAGTCCATTATCTTCCGCTGTAGATTTTTTTGTGTTCTGAGACTGTATATGGTCTGTTCTCTCAGATGTAGGGCAATATCCGACAGAGCCTGTGAACTTTTCAGCAACACTAGATGACAATAGTGCAATGTGCAGAGAATCTTCTCTGGTTCTTTCCTCTCTGGTCCTCACTGGTCAGAAGGTAAGGTGGTTTCACAACTTTTTCCTCCACTACAATATGTGTACATTTAGCTTCAGATGAGATCTCAGTGTCAGCAGCCATCAGTCTAGATGTAGAGGGTTTGGTCACCATCTTCCCTTGTAGAGGGTTCTAAGACCACCCCAAAGCAAGTATCAAAGAGACAATGTAGCTGTATGAAATATTCTTCTAATAGTGTCTGCACTATCTCTCCAAATTCTTGGACACTGAGGGCCATTTCAATTATAGCTAATGTAGCAGCCTAGAGCTGACTGTTGCTTTGTGTAGAACCTTACACAAGTCCGTCACCAGAGCCCCCAACAGTCCATAACAGTTTACAAGAGGCAGAAGCAGCTCTCCAGAGCACAAATAATGTAAGTATTGTAGCTACAGGTGAACTTTTCAACTTTAACTCTGAAACATTTACATTCGGTTTAACGAAAATGAATGTAAATGTTTAATGAAAATTCAGTATTCGTTTAATTTTAAACTAAACGAATACCGAATAGTTCTGCCACCAAATATTTGGGAGAAACGAATTTCCCTGAATATTTCTTGATTTTACTATACTAGTTGATGCCAGTAGGTGGCAATGTTACTTAAGAAAACCAGCAGTATAACGTGAAGAAGATTTCTAAAGGAGGGAAAGCTTTTACAATATTTGGAAGGAGCCCTGCTGGTTTAATTCATAATTTTTTTTATTGGTGGCAACTGGCAGTGTTAAAATAATTTTTTTAAACGTTCCCATATTTTTTCGAAAGCGTGCTCACTATGTAACACATTGTGAGCATGCTGTATTATAAAGTTCTTTCATTTTAAAGGGACACTAAACCCAATTTTTTTCTTTCATGATTCAGATAGAGCATGCAATTTTAAGCAACTTTCTAATTTACTCCTATCAATTTTTCTTCGTTCTTTCCTTTAAGTATTTTGTGCGCACGCAACAGTCACTAAGTTGTGCGCACTAAATTCTTAGTTACACAGTTTAACTACTGCGTGCGCAACAATGTAACTATAAGAAACATGGCTGCATTCTTCTTCCTGGCGTTAAGCTCACGTGACCAACTGTGTCACGTGAATCTCTTGGTCATCTAATCACGTGCCAAACGCACACATGACCCAGCCACCAACGTCTATCTCAGAAAAAAGGAGGAGGCCATATCTTTACGCTAAACAGGTCACGTGAGCTTAATATCAGGAAGACTAATGCGGCAATGTTTCTTATAGCTACATTGTGCGCACAATTTAACTACTACGTGTGCACGATGTAACAAATTGTTTTGTGCGTACTCCTTAGTGTAACATGTAAATACGGAGCCCTGTAGTTTTCATTCATTTTTTTTTTTTTATTGGTGGCAGTAACACATTTTTTTTTTTTAAATGTTTCCACGTTTTTTTCTAAAGTGTGCTTATGTTTAGCCATGAATCAGCAAGTGCTACCCAGATGCTGAACCAAAAATGAACCGGCTCCTAAGCTTACATTACTGCTTTTCAACTAAAGATACCAAGAGAATGAAGAAAGATTGATAATAGGAGTACATTAGAAAGTTGCTTAAAATTGCATGCGCTATCTGAATCATGAAAGAAAAAAAAATTGTGTTTTACATCCCTTTAAGGGAAGAGATAAGGGCAGGCTTCCCTAGTCTCTCTCAACTACACATGTGCAAACAGAGTTTGTGCTGTATCTGAATATTATAACAAATTACACCCTAAAGTGTAAATATTGGCTCTAACCACAAACAATTAGTGCAAGTCAACTGTATTATTATATTATACTACATTCCCAATATACTATATCTGTGCAGATACAATGTATCTAAAAAATGATGCTTATATACACAAAATAAATGTGATACTAGCGTGTGTGAACTGCAAAATTATTCTCAGATCTGAAGGTTCAAAATCATGTAATTTACTATTTGTGTTTAGTGATCCTTTAAGTTGCAAGAGTATCACAATACCAGTGCCACCCTAGACAAAAGATATAGGCAGATCAGCCAATCGGTGGCAGAAGTGTTAAAAATAAAAAAGTCAAATGGATGGGTGGTCCAGAGTAGCTACATAATGACCTAGAAAAGCAATAAATATAAACATGTGATTGTCTACTAAGACAATTAACATACACTGTTGTTTATAATTATAATAAGTTATCAATTGTTTAAATCTAAAAAATATAGAATGGTTAAATACATAGTCAAAGTTGTGCTCTTGTGCCACTCCAGATGAAGATAAAGCTGGCGAGCTGTTAAACAATACAATGCTCTAACACAAAATATCAATTTAATTTCCCACCCTAGAATGAGATTGTCCCTTTAAATGTAATAGTCTTTGCTCTGACAGATGATTACTGATGTGGTCTATGTTAGACACAACTAAAATGTGTTAACAAAAAGCTACGGCGGGTGGAAATAATCTCCCATGCATTTTTATTTATAGTAAGAAAGAAAAACTAAATTTTATATAAATGTATATACGAGAACTGTGCAGTGTTTATACTGATATTAATTATAAACCAAATGCTGTATTCTTTCCCCCGTAGATTCTTGCTATACTAAAAAAAGTAAAATGTTCTAACTGTAATGAATATCTTCTTTGCACACACTCAATCACGGCGCTTCCCAAGAATTTATATGTAAATATAGTATGTAAATATATTTACCCTGTGTAGTGTTAGACACTTGATAACCAGAGACCTTTGTTACCAATTAAAGGGGAAAGGTAAAATCACAAGGATGAATTGAAAAACACAAAGTAAAACTGAAATAGATTTTATAAAAGTCTTTGTAGTGGATGACAACCCTAACTATTCATTATAATAGTACGCTCTGCGTTCGTGTGACGTAATTTCAAAGCGACCGCAATAGAGCTGCTACGCGCATGGCTGCAGGGAAATAACTCGTTGCTATGGAGACAGATAAACTGAGAGAAGCTCAAGCCACCTTGTTCTCAGGCAGGGTAAGTGTTTCTACGTCATTTGTCATATAAGCATAATATCAGTCCTCGTAGATATTATGTCGTGGAACATAATTAAGGTTTATTTGTAGGGATAAACAGAGGTTTTATATCTATATATCAATTTACTAATATCGTATGTATGCTGAAAAAGTTCAGTTATGTTGTACAAAGTGCAGGGAGAGTTTTTAATTACTATGACTTTAAAATGCTAATAAAGTTTCCTACACGTTTAAAAAGTAATTGGATATGCAGGTGTAGATAGGTAATCATTCAGAATTTTTCACTTGCATTGATGTATTTATATATAGATGGACATATACATGATATACACACACTTCAACTATTCACATTACTTTATATTAAAGGGACATTCCAGTCAAAATTTAAATGCACATAGATGAATTACATCTTTGAATAGAAACATATTTGCAATATACATGCATTGGCAAAAATGCTTCTAGTCAAAGTTATTACTGTTTAAATGTTAAATTTTTTATCTGCACGTGCATGTGAAGCATAGCTATATACTCTCGTTACACCAGGATTTTAAATACTGCAGCTGCTCAGATAATCAGTGGGGCTTGTATCATGTTAGCCATTAACAAATTGCATCATTAATAGATGATACAAGCACCGTAGGCACTCTCAGCAAGTGCTGTGTTTAAAATGCTGGTGAACGTTGCATACATAAATACACATTTGAAGCAGCTATAGCTTTTGTTAGAAGCATTTTTGCAAATACACGTATATTACAAAAAAGCTTCTATTCAAAAATTAAATGCATCCATGTTGATTTCAATTTTGGCTGGAATGTCCCTTTAAAGTTTTCCATAGAAGCATTTTTGAGGTAAAAAGGTGTGTTAGCAAAAATACTTCCAGTAAAAGCTTTTACTGTGCAGTGGCACTGAGAGCATATCTAGATATGTTCTATACACCAGCATTTTAAACAGTGTGTCTGGCTGTGGCTTGTGTCATTGCCTATGCTATGCTTGGAACTGCTGGTGTCCTGTCGGATTTTGCTACCCCATCAGAATTTGATACCTCTCAGTGCGCAAGCTCAGTATTACGTAATCGCACTCCACCTATGTTAAAAAGGAATGTGTGGAAAGAGATTATGTTTTTTGCTACTTCTCAGCGCGCATGCTCAGTATTACGTAATCGCACTGCACATATGTTAAAAAGGAATGTGTGAAATGTGATTATGTAATGAGTAGCATGCACACTGCAAGTTACGACAAGGAAATGGGAACTGTCCCATCAGTTATTCACTGAACGTTTCTGTTTGTGTTGTGGAAGAGAAACGTTACATGACACTTTTCAAATAGATTCACGCAGTTCAATCTACACTTGACATGGTAATGAGGAAAAACACAATTGTGACTGGCGCTTAAAAAATATATATATATACAGGACTTGCTTTCATCGTCGCCAATCTATCTATAGCATTGTCGCCAATCTATAGCAAGGGTCTGGACCCATTAAGTGACAGTCACAATTGTCTTTTTCCTCATCACTGTGACAAGTGTAGATTGAACTGCGCATGCACGCATGTCCGTGGCCGTATCAAAACCCGACAGAACAATTTCCTCGTTGGAATTTGCTACTTCTCAGTGTGCATGCTACTCATTACATAATCACATTCCTTTTTAACTTTTGTGGAGTGCGATTATGTAATACTGAGCTAGCAAATTCCAACAGGGTAGCGAAATCCGACAGCACTCCGGCTCACTGAGCAGACCTGCTGTTTAAAAATGCTGATGCATGGAACATATCTAGATATGCTTCACTTGCCGGTGCACAATATTATGTCACTTAAACACTGAAAGCTTTTACTAATACATGTGTATTAAAAATGCTTCTATCCCAGACTGAATTGTTTTAACTGGAATGCCCCTTTAATGCTTTTATTGTGCGAGGTTTCATGGAGGCAGTCATCAATTTATTAATATGCACACCACCTTCCTTCATATGTGTGTCATTCAATCTAATTCTATCCAGGTAAATGTTTAAAATAAGACTGAAACATTCATTGATAAGTTTCCAATAAATATTATATATGTGATAATTTGTAAACAAGATGCCGTAAAGTGTGCTTTCTTGTAAAAATGTTAACTTTTTTGGGGGGTTTGGGGTTGTAGTAGCAAAAAGATTTTTAATGTATGCAAAAAGATGCTACAATTATTGTATATTTTATATATAATTTATTTAGTAAATAGAAGAAGAAATAAAACAAACAATGTGAGCCAAAGGTTCTGGCAAAAAATAGATTCACAGAATGTAACTAATATTTTTATTTTAATTAAACCACTCTCACAGGACCTTTTCATTTAGTTTTATGAATACTATAGTAAAGCCATTGTCACTAAAGGTCTCCATGTATTAAACAGCATAAGCTACTTTTGAGCCCTTAAGGAGCAGGCTGCTGCCTGCAATGTAAGAAGCAGTGGTCATCCGACCGCTACTCCTTACCCTCTCCGCCACCTAAGGTGGCAGATTAAAATCAACCCAAACATGCTTGCTCTGGGTGATTGACAGGCTCTTCTCCCGGGAGAGAGAAGGGGATTGCATTACACTCTCAAGTGACATCTGAGCATTGGACAGACAAGAATGAAGAACAATAAAGAGGATATCCAAATATGCCAAAATGTGTTTAATGTAATGTATCAGAACATCACAGAGTATAAAAAAACACGACATTTTGGGGCTTACCCCTTAATCATGATTAACACATGATTAAGGGGTAAGCCCTGAAACATCGTGTTTTTTTATACTCTGTGATGTTCTGATACATTACATTAAACACATTTTGGCATATTTGGATATCATATTTATTGTTCTTCATTCAAGTTTTGTTGGGAGTTTTGGTAATGACTCCAGGAGGACTTACCAATTGGACTGTTGTGCTTGGTTCAATCTGTTGTTTATTCATTGGACAGACAAGGTCAGCTGCCTGTTCGATGCAAAGCCATGCAGACTGGTTATTAAATTGAGAACCTTGTCTGCACTGCCTTTAGTACATGGGGCCCATAATTTTAATAAGACGATTGAATAACCTCTTGAATATTTAAGTACAGAAGTAATGGAATGTGTTATTAATAAATGTTTTTTTTATTATTATATAGGTGTATTATATGTGCAATGTCTGGCTTGGTAGCATTTGATAGTGACTCCCAGCCTCGTCACCCTTGGTAAGTCAATTAAAAATGACAAATAAAGTAACAGAAGGGACAGCTGAATAAGGAGGGGATTTGTGTGTTTCAACTGTGAAAACTCATAAGGTTTCATAAAACCTCAGGGCACATGTATAATATATCATTTGTTTACCGGTCTTTGAAGGTATTAACCCTTTTTTACTAACTGTTAGTTCATTTTCTTATGAATACCTCGGTATATGATATTCTGGTATTCATAGTACTATGGATTCATAGGTATTTACAGACTTACTGCAAAGTCACAAATCCATCATTAAAAAGCCATCAAGAAATACATATCTAGTCGAACTAAATAACGATGAAAACAGAAATATATTTTATTTTAAATAAATGTTCACATGTCTTGTACTAGTTTGTGGTTTTATAGTTTTGTATTATCTTAATAGCTATAGTGTAAAACAGTGAGATATGTGTTTAGCCTGGAATTAATCACATTCTTATTAGTTAATTTAGAGTAAGTTGACTTGTATGTATTTGGAGTTAAAGACTGACTGTCAAATTAAAGGGACAGTCTACACGGGTATATTAATATACTTTTTTTACCTCTATGATTACCTTGTATCTAAACCTCTGCAGACTTCCCCCTTATCCCAGTTCTTTTGACAGACATGCATTTTAGCCATTCTGTGTTGACTCATATCTCTACTGGAGTGAGCACAATGTTATCTGTAGGGCACACATGAGCTAGCTCTGTCTAGCTGTGAGAAAACTGTCAAAATGCGATGAGATATGAGGTGGCCTTCAAGGGCTTAGACATTAGTATAGGAACCTACCTAGGTTTAGCCTTCAACAAAGAATACCAAGAGAACAAATCAAATTTGATGATAAAAGTAAATTGGAAGGTTGTTTAAAATTGCATGCCCTATCTGAATCATGAAAGTTTAATTTTGACTAGATTGTCCCTTTAATCAGACTATGGTTATTTAATAAGTAACAGTGTGAACATTTTTAAACTTTTGATAGCAAAGTCTGCTTCAGATAGAAAAGTAATGTATTACATTGTTTGATAAATGTGAATAATTATAATTGCGCTGTGTATTTGTTTTGTTTTTTCTAGGTACAAGGAGAGGTTATGTAAAAGATATCTCAAGGATTCCAACCCTAAAATAAACTTTTCTGGTGCCCTCAGTAGTCGACGTTGGACCTTCTTGCCTAAAGGAGTGGATGATTTCCGAGATGGTTATCCTTTGTCCTCCAATGCCACTTTCATTCCATCTAACAAAGGACCTTCTCCTGTGTTGAAGAATGTAACAGATGAAACCGAGAGAAAGCCAATAAAAAGATTCACCAGAGAGCAAGCTTGTTTCTCAAAGCTTCTCCCTTTACAGCAGGCACGCAGAGAATACATTGAAGAAATAGAATATGGTCTCACACAACATCCACTTGCTCTTTATCCACATCTAGAAGAAGGGGTTCCACCAGAAGTAAGAACTGAAAAATAATTTTATCTTTAGTATTTTGAAACTATGCTATGAAAAACATTATATATACATTGTCTGCACAAGCTAGTTTATGTATAAGGCTGGATGAATTAACAATAGAGAGATATTTATATTCCCTGTGAAATCCATATTATTTAGAAGAATAGTCTACACCTTAGGCATCTTAACGTTTTATCTTAGATTAACCTGCAAATAGTCTCCTGCACCCTTTCTATATCATGCAGCAGGAATGCTAAAAAAAAGTATATAAATTAATATTGTTTCTGGGCACTTTGAAATGGCGACTAAGCTCCGCCCACAGATGACATCACAATCTGGGCTGCATATGGCATCTAATTACAAAATACTCACTAGTTGGATTCAACAGACTGTTAATGCTATTCAGCAGAGTGCATAGATGTAGCCTTGATCGTGATGTCATCAGTGGATAGAGCTTGGCAGCCATTGCAAAGTGACCAGAATCAATATTCATTTTAACCCCTTATTGACCAAGGACGTGCTATGTATGTCCTCAAAAAAAGGCAGTTAAGGTCCAAGGACATACATAGCACGTCCTCAGTGAAACTGAGCGCTGGAAGCGATCGCGATCGCTTCCAGCTGCTCTCAGGGTATTGCAGCAATGCCTCGATATTGAGGCATCGTTTAATACCCTTTAGGCAACTTCCGATGCAGAGAGGGCCATTTTGTGGCCCTCTCTGCATCGGCCATCTATGGTGCCTATCATTGGTGGCGTGGGAGGGCTTGGAGGGAGGTGAGTAAGCGGGCCATTGCTGTAGGAGGGCGGGAGGAGATTTGTGAAGGAGGGCGGGAGCGGGTGGGACCGCTACCCCACGCTACATCCTGTCAGTGAGTGGGAAGGAGGGAGGTGGAGGAAGGAGGGAGAGGGGGGATCCTATGTGAGATCCGTTTCTGGAAAGCAGTCTGGGTGGGGGGCCACTACACTATGGAAAAAATGTTTTTTTTTTATTTAAAAAACAAAACAAAACGTTAATAATTTAGAGCAGTACCTAAGATGGCGGCCAATAGGTCACGGGGGAGGCTTATAGAGCTGTTTGGGGGGATCACGGAGGTTGGGGGGTAATGGGGGATCCTACACTTCAGAAAAAAATATAAACATGTTTAAAAAAAAAAAAAAACACCTTTATTTTTATACTGGGAGAATTTCTTCCAGTACTTAATATGGGGGTAACGTTTGGGGGGTGGGGGATGGAAGAGAGCTGTTTGAGAGGGGTCAGGGGGTGAGATGTGTCAGGTGGAGGCTGATCTCTACACTAAAGCTAAAATTAACCCTTCAAGCTACCTAATTAACCCCTTCACTGCTGGGCATAATACAAGTGTGGTGAGCAGCGACATTTAGCGGCCTTCTAATTACCAAAAAGCAATGCCAAAGCCATATATGTTTGCTATTTCTGAACAAAGAGGATCCCACAGAAGCATTTACAACCATTTGTTCCATAATTGCACAAGCCGTTTGTAAATAATTTCAGTGAGAAACCTAAAGTTAGTGAAAAAGTGAAGAATTTTTTTAATTTGATCGCATTTGGCGGTGAAATGGTTGCATGAAATATACCAAAATGGCCCTAGATCAATACTTTGGGTTGTCGACTAAAAAAATATATATACATGTAAAGGGTTATTTAGGGATTCCTGACAGATATCAGTGTTAAAATGTAACATTACGCAAATTTAAAAAAAAAAAAATGGTTTGGAAATAGCAAAGTGCTACTTGTACTTATTGCCCTATAATTTGCAACAAAAGCAAAGAAAACTCATGACAAAATTTAGAAACTTTTTAGCATGGGTGTTTTTTGGTGGTTGTAGATGTGTAAGAGATTTTGGGGGTCAAAGTTAGAAAAAGTTTTTTTTTTTAAATTTTTTCATCATATTTTATAAAAAAAATTATAGTAAATTATATGATATGATGAAAATTATGGTATCTTTGGAAAGTCCATTTAATGGCGAGAAAAACGCTATATAATATGTGTGGGTACAGTAAATGAGTAAGAGGAATATTACAGCTAAACACAAACAGAAATGTAAACATAGCTCTGGTCTTTAACGGTAAGAAAATTGAAAAATGGTCACTAAGGGGTTAAAATAACTTATTTTTAATGTTCCTGCTACATTATATAGAAAGGGTGCAGGAGGCTATTTGCAACTTAATCTAAGGTAATACTTTTAGATAACTAAGGTGTAGATTGTCCATTTTAAGATGTCTAAAGAACTATTGTACTTGATTTGATCATGTTTTTTAATCTGGAGAAGTCTGAAAATATATATTATCCATTTATATAACTGTAATGACACAAAACAAAGGAAGAGCCTCATAATGTTTTATATCCATCAAATTCACACAAGTAGGGAAAAAAGTCACTCACATTTTGAGCTGCACCAAAGATGAAGGCCGGGTCCTCTGAGTCAGTGTTTCTCAACCGCAGTCCTCAAGTATCCCCGACAGGCCAGGTTTTCATTGTAGCTGAACTTGCGCACATTAGAAATAATCAGCTGATGGGTGAGAGCAGGTTAGTAACCATGGTTACTGATAAGCTGATTATTGCACCTGTGCACTAGTTCAGCTACAATGAAAACCGGGCCTGTTGGGGGTACTTGAGGACCGCGGTTGAGAAACACCGCTCTGATTCACCCATTATGACACGACTCCAGCCACGGCATGCACAGGAATGCTGTAGGTTACAGATCACTGGCTCCCCAGAGAGAAGAGAAAAGCAGGAGACACCATTGCTGTCTGTAAGTGAGCGGTGAGCATAAACTGCTCGTTAGCACCGCACCCCAGTTAACGCAAAACTCGTAATCTAGGCGCATGTTTGGTGCTCCACCTTGTAATAACAGAGCCCTTATTCTTTGCAGATATTAATGGAAACTGCAGATAGCACACCACAAATAAAAAGCTATGTCAAAGTATTATTTTCCCCCTAGCAACTTTATATAGTGATTAAAGGGACACTGCTGTAAAATGTGTTTCTATTATTACCTTAGCGTGTTCCAGATGACTTGTTATACCTGCTGCATACTATTAATGGGAAATTGTTCCGTCACATTTATTTGTGTATAGCTGGTTTTGCACATTCAAGTGATTAAACAGGGTTAAGTGCCTCTTTAAATGGGCATAAGTGCAACAAAAAAAAATATACTCAAGTGTTAGAGCACTTAAAGGGATTTGAAACCCCTCAAATATTTTGTGATTCAGAAAGTGCATAAAATTTTAAAAAAAGTTTCCAATTTGCTTTGATTATCAAATCTGCTTTGTTCCCATGGTATTCTTTGTTGAGGAGATACATAGATAAATGTCTGGAGCACTACATGGTGGGAAATAGTGCTTCCATCTAGTGCTCTTGGCAAATGGATAACATTCTTGCAAAACAGCTGTCATATAGTGCTCCAGACACGTGATAATAGAAGTAAATTAGAAAGATTTTTAAAATGTTATGCTCTGTCTGAATCACAAAATAAAAATGTGGGGTGTAATATCCCTTTAATTATTGCACTATTGCTTGAATACTAGGAGTTGAATAATATCACTAAACTTTACGAGTTAAAGGTTAATAGTCCAGAGGAAAAAAGTTGCTAGTCCATTCAATGTTAAACATAGGAAAAAGTCAGATTTTGTAATTTCTTACTTGTTTAGAACTAGTGGATATTTCAAACCCTGCATGTAACAATAGGTTAACCCTGCAAAGGTGTCAGACACATAGTTAAAAGTTAGTTCCACAGAAGCACTGTACTTCTCTGACCTAGCTAAAAACATTTGGTGAGCCAATGAACGAAAAATATGTGCAAATCCACCAATCACCAGCTAGCACCCAGTAGTTCATTGCCACTCCTGAGTGTACCTAGGTATGCTTTTCAACAAAGGATACCAAGAGAAGTACATTTGATAGAAGTACATTTTTTTATTTTGTTTGTAATTGTTTTGAGTCCTGACACAAGAAATTGTATTTTTGTTTTTTTGTAATTGTAATTTTCTTCTTGAAAAATGTTTAATAAAAATCAAAATACTATAAAAAGAAGTAAATCGAAAATGATATGCTCTATCTGAACCATGAAAGTTTAACTTTAATATTCATGTTCCTTAAAGTGAATGTAAATTTTGATGCTTAAGTGCCCGGTTTTTAAAACTTTGATTAAAAACAGGGGTACTTTAATTCATCAAAATTTACATTTCACTCCTGTTGTGACAAAAAACTTACCTTTTAAACTTCACAGCAGCTCCTGCTTCCTCCGGTCTCACAAGCCATTTCTGATGTCAGAAATGATTGATAGGTCATCCTCCAATCACAGCTCCCCCCCCCCCCCCCCGGGGGATTCAGTGTCTGATTCACTGCTATGATTGGAGGAAGCCAGATACCTCATTTTAGACCCAGGAAGAGGCTTGAAATGGGTGGAGGAAGCTGGAGCTGCTGTGAACATTAAAAGGTAAGTTTATTTTCACAACAGGAGTGAAATGAAAATTTTGATGAATTAAAGTGCCCCTGTTTTTAATCAAAGTTTTAAAAACTGGGCACTTTAGCATCAAAATTTACATTCACTTTAAAGTTTATAATCTACATTTTATTCTATTATTTTTAAGCTCTTTGAAGAAATAGTGGATGTCCTAGATCCTGAGATGCGTTTGAGAAGTGCGTCTGGTTCATATATAGCTGTGAATGAAGAGGAGGAGGAGGAAGAGCTTGATACACCACAAAAGGAGCTATCAGATATCAAGAGTGTGAAGTCCAGGGATGCAAGCACTAGACAGTCAGCATTGTAAGTAATATGCACTTTATTTTTTGGGGGGTTGGGGAAGGTTGTTGGTTTCTAAACACTTTTCCCCTATGGTCATCATGTACCAGATGCAAAATGCAACTAAAGTTAAAAAATGGAATCTTCATAGTATAGGAAACAGTACCAAAGTATATTGTAATTAAAACAATGCATATTATTCTCAACATGAATTTCTGTTTTTAAAGAGATTTCTGCAGTTCAGTCATAGCTTTTTGACATATTTTTATGTAAATTGTATTACTGGTTTTTGATTTTGGAAAACAAAATGATGTTCCTATGCTAAATAAAATTCATTTTATAATTATGTGTGTTCGTCTGTCCCTCAGAAGGGCTGTAAGGAGTTTCCTTAATAGCTAATCTACTACATGGAATGAGTTGTGCACAAACATACACTTCCTGGGATTTAGTATTTATTTAACAACTTTTAACATTTTTTTTATGCTAAAATATTTTCATGTATCTTTTTAGTGAAATTATTTCAAATATAAAGTACATACCATCCGGTTAGGACATATGAAACAGTACAGACTGTCAGAATGGGGTCTAAAGTTTAACACAGCAAAGTGTAAAATAATGCATTTAGGGAAGAAAAATCCAAATGTTAATTACAGACTCAATGACACTTTACTGACTGTTACAGACGAGGAACAGGACTTGGGAATTATTATTTCAGATGATTTAAAACTTAGTAAACAATGTAGTAATGCAGCGAGTAAGGCTAGCAGAATGCTTGGATGTATTGGTAGAGGTATTTGCAGCAGAAATAGTAAGGTTCTTATGCCACTTTATAGATCATTAGTTAGGCCTCATCTTGAGTATTGTGTGCAGTTCTGGAGACCATATCTTCAGAAGGATATTAACAAACTTGAATCTGTGCAAAGGAGGGCTACCAAAATGGTACATGGTCTAAAAAATAAAACTTACCAGGATAGGCTCAATGACCTAAATATGTATAGCTTAGAGGAGAGAAGGGAAAGAGGTGATATGATAGCAACTTTCAAGTACATTAAAGGGTTTAGTAAAACTGAGGCTGTGGGTATTTTACATAAAATGGAAAATTCAAGAACAAGGGGTCATGAGCTCAAGCTAAAGGGTAGTAGATTCAGAAGTAATTTGAGGAAGCACTTCTTTACAGAAAGAGTGATTGATTTATGGAATAAACTTCCTCAAGAGGTAGTAGCAACAAACACTGTGGGGGACTTTAAAAATGCATGGGACAAGCATAGGGCTATCCTACGAACTAGATAAGTTTATACTGTTAGGTAAGGTCGGGCAGACTTGCTGGGCCTATGGCTCTTATCTGCCGTCAATATCTATGTTTCTATGTTTCTAGAATGTAAATAGTATTTTGACATTCAGCATCACCGTAACATAGTACACGTAGACCTCAATTTGCACGTTTTACAATAGCGCCTATTCCTAGTGATCATGTGTCCACTATTGAGGAAGTTGTTCCACAGGCTTCTTAGCTGAAAACTAAAGATTTGCAGAACAGTTTTTGCCACCTGCATTTACAGTACAGATTTGTAATACTGTGTACAGCACGTGGGAGTAGTTTGCCATTTGTTTGTTTTCTTAAAGGGCCATACTGTGACCCAGTGACGTGCGGTGAGGTCAGAGGCTGGTGAGGCACTGGCTATGATACGCCCGAGAAGCCCATATATGAACCCAATAGATGTAGCTTAAATTTACTATTAAATTAGCAGGATGTACAAGGGGAATTAGCATTATTGACAAAACAAGCATACAGGTAAGAAACTAATTAAATTCTAATTATATAGGCAAATGCATTTCTACTATTTATACTCATTGAAGACAAATGAAAAAACAGAGAGAAGTTCACCAACAGGTACCCTATCATTGGGCTAAGTATACATATAAGTATCATTGAGTCTGGGCACATTTATTTAAAATTAAAAATATACATTTAGAGCAGTTGTTCACCACCAAGTACCCTAACATTGGGCTAAGTATACATAATTATCAGTGAGTCTGGGCACAGTTATTTAAAATACAAAATATACATTCAGAGCAGTTGTTCACCATCAGGTACCCTAACATTGGGCTAAGTATACATAATTATCAGTGAGTCTGGGCACAGTTATTTAAAATACAAAATATACATTCAGAGCAGTTGTTCACCATCAGGTACCCTAACATTGGGCTAAGTATACATAATTATCAGTGAGTCTGGGGGACAGTTATTTAAAATAAAAAATATACATTTATATTTCTGCTCCGTTCTTGCTTATAGGAACATTCTTATCTTGAGGAACTATAAGTCTGTCCCCAGACTCACTGATAATTATGTATACTTAGCCCAATGTTCGGGTACCTGGTGGTGACTGCTGCTCTGAATATATCCACCTCATCTAGTCAGAAGCCAAATGGAGCTCCATTGTTCACTGTTTGAGGGAAAGCAGTGTGCTGGGCTTACACAGACATCATGTTGATGCTACATGCTCAAAAAAAATAGCGCTTTGCTAATATAGCCTACTCGACACCGTGACCCCTGACCACACCTGGGGTATTTCCAGAAAACTCAAAGTGGCAACGCTTGTGTACTAATTCTAGTACTGAAGGAGGCAGTAAAACCTAGAGACCAACTAGTAAACTGACTCACTGTGACCTGACACTGCTAGGCAAAGTAGTCAGCGCTCCTCTAGCACACTCAACAGGGTTGTAAGTTGCAGAGGAACATAGGACAATGCGTGTGATTCTCAAAATGTACTTCCTGCAGCCTGCCCGAAACATAAATGTTTTTTTTTTTTGTTTTTTTTTAATTTAGAGGTATGTCTCTTGTTATAGGCTCATTTCCCTAAAAAGAATTAAGAAATAGGAAAATTTAATAAATCATTTAATGTTTTTGGGAAATTTTTGAATTTAGAGGTATGTCTCTTGTCATGGGCTCATTCCCCTAAAAAGAATTAAGAAATAAGAAAATATGTTGATATGAGACATTTTCTCACTATTATTGCTAACCTAACTTTTCCTTTATGAGAGAGAAAATAGATTGCTATACATACACTTATTTTGATGGTTTTTTTTTTTTTTGGGGGGGGGGGGCTCTTGTCATAGGCTCATCTATTGCATATTTGATTTCATACTGTTTAAATTAAGGATTTTTATATTAGAGTGGTTTAAACAAATTCCCAATAGAAACCTGGCTCTGATTATATTTAACACTGAAGATAATAACTCATAGAGCAATGTATATGCTTCTTTCTACAAAAGTAATGATTTAATAATAGTGTATAATAGATTGTTTTCACAAAACATAGTCACACCTTAACCAACATGAATCAACCTGCAAATTTATATAACAACATTTTATGTATAAGAAAAGGAAAAAATAAATAAATGTTTCTTGTCATAGGCTCCTTTACAAAATGGCAAAGTACAGGTTAATGAAATTTTGTGATATCACTTTAAGAATTTTGGTATAAATGGAGCTCTGAACAGGTGCATCAATTAGCAGTGACCAAGTGCATGGAGCACGAAACGTTTGCTGTTTTTTGCACCTGTTCTACAACCTGTTTTTGCACTATTGTGCTTACCACTTTTTAATCTATCTTGTATGATTTTAACAAGTTTGGAATAAAATTGAACTTTTATATATCTGTGGGCTTGGAGCGCTTATTTTTCCCTACATTGGATGGACCGAAACATCAATGCATAAATGAAACATAAAGGCAGACTGCAGGAAGTACATTTTGAGAATCACACACATTGTCCAATGTGCCTCTGCAACTTACAGCCCTGTTGAGTGTGTTACAGGAGCGCTGACTACTTCGATAGTAGTGTCAGAGAAGGCATAGGAGGACTTCAATTTTGTGCTGACCGTGAACCACACAACTGCCCTAGCCCTACAAAGTAACTCATGCAGCTCTGCTATACCCATCTCTTTCGGAGCCGCCTTGTGCGCTCACTGACACCCAGATATCCCAGATCCTAGCTGTCAGACAGTCAACTAACTTAGGGGGCTGGAGTTTAATGCTGCTAATTCTAACATGCTGACAGTCAGTGCCACCCATGTGCCTGCTTGTCTGCCGGGTTATCTAAAAAAATTCACACAAGACGCAGCCCTGCTTAATGCTCAATCTATCATTTGGAATTAGAGGAGCAGATGAGAGTAGGTTACAAGTTCCAGTCCAGTGTAATAAATAGCATGCACAATCGGAAAAATATTTTACACTGGACTGGAACTTGTTACTTACTCTTACCTGCTCCTCTAATTCTAAATGATAGATTGAGCATTAAGCATTTTTTTCTCCCATTTTGCAGCTGGATGGAACTTGTAAAACCTACCCATCTGCTCCTCTATTCCAACTGATAGATTGCGCATTAAGTATTTTATTTTTGTTTAAAAAAAAAAAAACATACGTAATGCGCAATCAGTCGGAATAGAGGAGCAGATGAGTAGGTTAAAGTTTTACAACACAAGCTGAAGCTGCAAAGCACATAAGTGACTGTCAAATATTTTCTTCTATCAGTTACTTACCTCTATGTAGAACGTAACTGTAGGCAGTGTAGGATTAGGGCTCAAGTGTATCAGGCAGGGCAGGACAGCCAGGTAGCAGTCAGATGATGATTGCAAGATCCGAGCTCAGGAAGCAGATGTAGACACACTTCTCGCCAGGCAAATCCTCGCTGTTTCTTTCTGGTGCTCCCTTGCGCATACGCAGGGAGCCTTTCAGCGCCAGTCTTGTTCTCCTGGTGCTGTGCTGTCAATCACCAGGAGAACATGACCGTCTCTGATTGGCTCGAGGCAGCATGAGGGATGCCTCCTATTGGTCAGTATTTTGCTGCAGGTAGTTTTAAGGTTGTTTTACAACCAGTGGGTGGCGCTGCTGCTATCGAAGAAATGTATCCATGTTTCGCTATGGTGAGTTGCAGTCCTGTATGATGCCTCTCCATAGTGTTAAAAAAAGTTTTTGTTTTTTATTAAAATTTATTTAATTCAACTTTGGCCCCATATGACAGGGGAGGCCCTGCCTCCTATGACTGCACGTCCCTGCACTGACCTGTAAATAAATTGCTATAATGCATATAAAAGAGCTGTAACATATTAAAAAAATTATTTTTCTATGCTGGCTTTTTTGATATTGAAGCTAACAGGAAGTACATGTTAAAAACATGTTTTTTCTATGCAGCAAATAAATAAAATGACTGCTCACTAGCTGATAAAAAAACAGAACTCCCAACTCTCTTATTGATGCATTATTTTCAGGGCTTTAAATATAATATTATATAACACATTTAATATATATTAAGTTATAATATAATATTATATTTCTAATGCAAGTTAGAAATGTAATAACCTAACTCATCTACTTCCTATTGACTTACATTATATAACTGGTTTCATGTTACACCAATTTCTTTTTTCAACTGGACCTAATACAAGATAATTCACTCAAAGCTAAAGTCAACCATTTATTTGATGTATTCCTTTGTTTTAGGAGCGAAGAGTCCAAGCACAAAAATCCATACACATGGCTCTCTAAGAAGGAAGAGTCTGCCAGGGAAGCCAATAAATCCAAAAAGAAGAGTAACTCTACTCCTGTTGTAGATGAAAACGTTAAACAAGTGACTAAGGAGTTCTGTGGTTGGGTGGCTTCTTTGGTAAGTTTACATAAGACCATCAGCAATGTATATCAAGAATGTTTAATCTGTTTAGGCTCATGCACAAAGCTCTGAGACAGAGACGATTTAAGTGGTCTTACACTGTGAAAAGACCAGCTGCAAATATTTTTATTTCTCTTTTCTTTCCTGTGAAACTCTCCCTGCAGCCAAAGCATCAAATAATAAGCAGCTCAATATTTGTAATTCCCTATATGTTAAATGTTCATAGAAGTCCCGGTATACTTCTTGAAGACACCTTGCATTTACCTACTTTAACTTTTTTTTTAACACCAAGACCATCACCAGATGCAAACACTGGGTATCTGTCTTGGAGTTTGTCCAATGATAATAATCAGAATTATCCTGGAAGCAAACCTTAAAAGGACAGTATACACCATTGTTCATATAACTGCATGTAATAGACACTACTATAACAAGGAATATGCACAGATACTGATCTAACAATTCATTATATTATCCTTTTAAAAGCATACTTAGAAGCTCCCAGTTTAGCACTGTTGATGAGGTTAGGCTGGGACACCCAGTGAAAGGGGCTGAAAAAGCAGACCCTCTCATGCATAGGAAAAGACCTGTTACACAAACAGCAGCAAGCAGGAATCTGTAGACTTCAGTCTACATCTGATACATTGGGGCTTAGTTAGGGTCTGAAAATCTGCAACATGTTATAAAAAAAATAAGCAAAACTATACATTGTTACAAAAACATTGTGTACAATGTCCCTTTAATATTTAAGGTTCTTTTACTCAAAACTATAGGGATCCTACCAGATACAGCTTTTTACAGAAAAAACTATAACAAACTATATTTGTTTTTGGTTTATATTAAAGGGACAGACTACACCATAAATAGACTTACTTTATGTGAGTCCTTGCCCCCTGATTAGCCAGTAGTACAACTTTGCCCACCCTTTCATAATGGGAGCTCTAGCTGTGTTCACAATTAACCAATCACCTTCTAAATCATGCCTGTAGGTAAATAGCATACACCTGCTACTAATAAAAGTGATTCTGATTAAACCCAGATTATAGTTAGCTATTGCTGTAGGATTTGCTTGAATGTTTGAAGTTGCATCCTATCTGGAGAGCTATGGTCCACAAAGAGTTGCCAAAAAAACTGTAAGAGCTAATTGTTGAAAAGATATAAAAGACTATCGAAGGCACCATCAATAAGTGGAGAAAATGTGGCACCACTGAAACATTGCAAAGATCAGGATGACCCTCCAAATCTGATGAGAGAAAGAGGAGTGTGTGTGTGTATGTATATGTGTGTATATATATATATATATATATATATATATAAGAAAAAGATGGGTGTGCAACTGGCGCAACTAAAGAAACCTACACTTTAAAATTTGAAAAATAGTAATGTGAGAAAATTAATTAAATAAATTTAAATGCTGCCCCAATCTATCTACCCTGGAGAGAGAGTCCCTAAACCCTCTAACCAAGGTAAGTAAGAGAAAATGAAAAGGAAGAAACTGATAGAGAAAATAGGGCGCAAATAAATATAGAAAAGAATTATAAAAAAAGGAAATCAATATATTTAATTATAATAATAATATATTATCAGTGAACTAATAATGTATAAAATTCATATGTAAATAGAATTCATATGTAAATAGATAAAATAGTTCTGATAAAAAAATATATATATAAATCAATTGGTTGAGCGCTTGATGGGCTAGATGTACATTAAACACAAGAAAATGAATTGTCTAACATACAGTATAGTGTAAAAAACTCTTGTATAACACATATAAAAGTTAATCAAATATGCAATAAAAGATCATCTGAGTAGGTAAAAAATATATATATAAAATAGTATATAAGACTGCCTTCATGTAAGAGGCAGATTTCTCAAAGGGTGTCTACTTACACTCCTTTACCTCAATCAATATGAGGTAAGTGCCGCGCAGTGTCTGTAGAGAACTCCCTTGGATCACCAGCTGTTCACAGAAATAGGATATCCACTCACAGGACTTCGGTTGAAGTACTTGTCTTTGTCTTTGTGGGAGTAGTATAACCCCCTTCACCGGATGGCCACGAGCATGTAAAACAAATGAGAACAGTAATAGTGCAACCCCGTATTTAAATTGTGAAAATTGCTTTATTCCATACAGTGCACTCACATTTAAAACCCTCAAGTATGTATGAGGTATATTTTGACAGTATAAAAACAGAGACCAATTGTTCCTGCAAGCGATATTTAACAGATACTGTTCCCAAGTATTTAAGCTAAGTTTTAGAGTATTAAAGTCCAAAAAATGAAACCAATAAATAGCAGTCCTGGTGAGTCCTATTTCATATCAACCACTTATTCCTTACGCGTTTCAAAGGCATTAGTATTTGACAGCCTTCTTCGTCAGAGGATTTTACAGACAGCTGGTAAACGAGTTGTATTTCAAGCGGAGCGGCGGCACACTCCCCCCAAAAACAGAAGTCTCATTGGTACAAAAAGAAATCACATGACCGGCCATCCGCCTATGATAGTTTCGAGTCATGGATTGGCTGCTGCTCAAAGTTAGTTCAAAGTCTCTTATTTGATAACACGGCAATTGTGCAAATAAAAAGCAACACCATATGTATACCTTAAATACTGTTAATATCCTGAATTTTTTAGTGTGATACTTGCGGTACACTAAGATACGCTAGTCCATATATTTACAAGCGTGTCTCAATAATGGCAATTTATATATAGCTGATATTTAAAACAAACAATATATATACAGATAATAATACAATAAAATTATATTATGTTTAAATATACTTAATAGAAAAAACCAATATGCAAATAAGTGATAAAAAATATATACACGTAAATATGTATAAATGTTATTAAAAACCCATTTGATAAGAAAGTAGAAGAGAAGTTTGATAATATGAATTATAGCTTTAAAACAAATTTATGAATAGATAATAAGAACAGGGGATAGTACAACCTTAGTGTTTGTGACATAGGAGATATGTATTAACCGATATATATTAACAATTTATTCATATCAGATGTAGGATATTTATAAAGAGTGTATATGTATACATTTATCAATATTATTCTAACTACTAGAGCTCCTCGCGAAATAATATATAGAAGTAACTTGAGTTATTTTAATGTGTATTCAACAAGAATTGTTTTTAAGTTTAAAGATAGTAGCATACTTATCTAAAGTGAATTAGCTCAAATGATCTGTCTTTCTAAAGGAATTTTTAATTAGGTCAGAATCTAACTGGTTACATAAAACAGTAAAATTAAATATAAATCAGTATATTAGGATCTTAAAAAGTTAAAAAGTTAAAAAAAAAATTTTAAAAAATGGGCCTATTTAGAATTTAAATCTAAAATTGTCCCCAAAGCATATATATTCGTTGTTACAAAAGTTATAATTAAAAAATAAACCCATCCCAAAATGTCCCCAAAAAGAAAAGAGAGCATTGAGTAGTCTCATAACTTTATAGAAAAACGACATGGTATATTTTAAAAGGCTACTTATACAAAGAAACTTATTTTAAAATAACTTGATAGTAAGCCTATTTCGCGATTGGGACTATGTATACCTGGTTTTTACCCTATAGATGAGACTAAAAGCCTAATGGACCAAAAATCAAGGATAGTGGAATAGTTCTAGAAATAAGGGATAGAAGATTTCCTTTAAGTTAAAAATGCCGCCAAATCAATGTCTTTATTATGGCCTTGTGGGATTAGGGTTCCTAATGTGTAGATCCAATATGTCTCTCTTTTTCTGAGTTTTAGTTCTCTGTCACCTCCTCTCCTATGGTTTTGTACACACTCTATAATTGTCCCCCTTAGACATGAGGGATCTTTATTGTGTTTTTCCTTGTAATGTGCAGAGAGGTTGTGGGTTTTTTCTCCAGTTTCTATATTATTGATATGCTCTAGCAACCTTTTTTTAAAAGGCCTTGTGGTTCGTCCAATATACTGAAGGCCACACCCACATTGTAGGAGGTACACAACAAAATCTGTACGGCAGTTACATAAACTTTCAATCTTATATTTTTTATTCGTTGTTGTTGAAGTAATTTCTTTCGTTGATTTATTCTTATAAAAATGATGTGTGCAGGCTACACAATTTTTACGATTACATTTAAAAAACCCTATTGTGGTCTTATTAAGCCAATTAGTGTCTTTTGTGTCAACATTTTTCAATTCACTGGGTGCCAAAATGTTTTTGAAATTTCTATTTTTTCTGAAAATTATTTTTGGGTCTTTAGTTGTTACTTCATTCAGGAGGGTGTCCTTCTTGAGGATATGCCAGTGTTTTGTTAGAATATATATATATATTTCTCTCTCTCATTCTCCATATGATATAAACAAAACATGACACCTTTATTATTAGAAAAATTTACATTTTCTCGTTTTCATTGTAACAGGGAGGGGAGCAGTACAGTATTCAGGAAGAGACTATATTCAGTCTTTTTAACAGTGGACATGATACTAAGCCTACCCTCAGCGTCCCCATCCATGTGGTGGAATTGAATAACGTGCCTGCCGAGCTACGGATGTTGGTTGGAGCCTCCCCTCAACAAACATCTTGGAGCAGTTATCATGTCATGGATCACAAGACCCAATCCAAGGCAAGTGTCCTTTTTATTTTTAACTGCTACCTTTTTTATATGTAATTACATGTTTAATAAAAATTTATTTTTCTTGCACTTTTTGCAAACATGGAAACTGACTTGTTAATTTATCCATTTTGTTAAGGAGCCTGCTTACTGTCCTAGCTGGGTGAAAACTACCTATGGAGCTTGGTACCTTGATCCAAAAACCTGGATGAAAAGGAGAAGTAATGAACAACTTAAAGATCCAAAATTCAATGAGAATGATAATGGAAAGGATTCAAATAGATTAAACACAAAGGTAAGTTGTTAACACTTTGTTTTACAATTGCTAATGCAGAGCTCTGTATTAGTTAGTATGAGAGTTCTGTCTTACTGATCCTCCTGCGCAGCTTTAATTTCTTGTGAAATCAGGGACATATAAACTTTGGCCAGCCAGGCTTAAACATCTCTCCTAACACCTCGCTTAGGAAGACCAGGCACACCTATGGATCTGCATAAATAAAAAGAGAGAAGCGCTCAACCTGAAAACTAACAATAGCATAATAGCTTGTTCCATGGCTAGTTACCACCCAAGAAGAAGCCTCATTTTGCTCAACATGTGCCTTTCACAGAGAAGAACTTTCCTGAAGCATATCAGTCTGATCCTGACTTCACAGTACAATCCAGCCCCGAAATACCAGGCAATCCCTCTCTGAACGAGAGAAATGGCAAAACCCCAGACGTACATTTCGGCCTATTATGGGCCTCGTCAGTGAGGTGCAGCCATATCCCTCTAGACACACTGAGCAGTGTTTCCACGTCTGGATTCCCGCATCACACTTAGGGAGCCTTCCCTAAGTGTCATAATTTGCATAAATAAAAAGAAAGAAGCGCTCAACCTGGAAACGAACAATAGCTTGTTCCATGGCTAGTTACCACCCAAGAAGCAGCCTCTTTTTGCTCAACATGTGCCTTTTACAGAGAAGAACTTTCGGCCAAACGTACATCTGGTGTTTTGCTGTTTCTCTCGTTCAGAGAGGGATTGCATGGTATTTCGGGCTGGACTGTACTGTGAAGTCAGGATCAGACTGATATGCTTCAAGAAAGCTGTTCTCTGTGAAAAGCACATGTTGAGCAAAAAGAGGCTGATTCTTGGGTGTTAACTAGCCATAGAACAAGCTATTATGCTAATTATGACACTTAGGGAAGTCTCCCTAAGTGTGGTGCGGGAATCCAGACGTGGACCCGTTGCTCAGTGTGCCTAGAGGGATATGGCTGCACCTCGCTGACGAGGCCCACAATAGGCTGAAACGTACGTCTGGGGTTTTGCTGTTTCTCTTGTTCAGAGAGGGATTGCCTGGTATTTTGGGGCTGGACTGTACTTTGAAGTCAGGATCAGACTGATATGCTTCAGGAAAGTTCTTCTCTGTGAAAAGCACATGTTGCGCAAAAAGAGGCTGCTTCTTGGGTGGTAACTAGCCATAGAACAAGCTATTATGCCATTTTTCTTTTCCAGGTTGAGCGCTTTTCTCTTTTTATTTATGCAAATTATGACACTTAGGGAAGTCTCCCTAAGTGTGATGCGGGAATCAAGATGTGGACCCATTGCTCAGTCTGCCTAGAGGGATATGGCTGCACCTCACTGACCAGGCCCACAATAGGCCGAAACGTACGTCTGGGGTTTTGCTATTTCTCTTGTTCAGAGAGGGAAAGACTGGTATTTCGGGGCTGGACTGTACTGTGAAGTCAGGATCAGATTGATATGCTTCAGGAAAGTTCTTCTCTTTGAAAAGCGCATGTTGAGCAAAAAGAGGCTGCTTCTTGGGTGGTAACTAGCCATAGAACAAGCTATTATGCTATTGTTCGTTCCCAGGTTGAACGCTTCTCTCTTTTTATTTACACCTATGGATAAAAGAGTGCATCACAGTTCTTGGAGGGAGTTGACAAGGGCCAACACAGTCCCATTGGAGCCATTTGACAAGGTAAAAGAGTGCATCACAGTCCTTGGAGGGAGTTGACAAGGGCCAACACAGCCCCATTGGAGCCGTTTGACAAGGTAAAAGAGTGCATCACAGTCCTTGGAGAGAGTTGACAAGGGCCAACAAAGGCCAGCACAGCCCCATTGGAGCCATTTGACAAGGTAAAAGTGTGCATCACAGTCCTTGGAGGGAGTTGACAAGGGCCAACAAAGGCCAGCACAACCCCATTGGAACAACAAAAAGGAGAGGGGGCGCCCTAAAAATAACGAATGGTAATAACTAGAGTCCAGGAGACAAGGAAAAAATGGAAATGATATACACCTATATATCCTTAATATCTTGTAAAGCACCACTGAGAGAAGATGAGGTTTAGGTACAGTGTGAGATATAGAGAGTATATAATGGTTATTAATTAATAATAGGGCAGTAACAAATATAAATGTCTGCAAACAAGTATATAATACAATACACAAAAAATGATAATTGTTCTGTATAACTAAGGATCTACAGATTTAGATCATTGGAATGACCCCTGTAGAATGAGGAATTGTGATAGTAATCAAAGTGGCATAAAAATTGCAAAAAAATAATAAATAAAACAGATTAAAATTAGTATGATATGTGAACTAATAAAGAAAGTCTCTGGTTGGGAATAGAATGCAGCTATCTGTGGAGATCCAGGCCGGGATCCAGGAAACAGCAATCTACAAAGACAAGAGGAGACAGATGCGCCACATGGCCCAATATCGTTTGATCCAAAACAGAATGATTGGCATGCAAGAAATAAACTCACATTTGAGAAAGCACCTCACTCAGTGCTGTAGAGACAGTCTGGGATCTATTACAGTCACCCAGAAGACCAACCTCCAGCATAAGAAGAGATGTCTATATTAAAACAATAAGAGAGACACAGGTGCCTATATGGCCTAGTATTGTTAAGGCAATGGTGAGATAAGACCAAATAATGAGAATGGTACTCACAATATAGATAGCATCTCCATTGATGCTATAGGAGCAGGATGGGGTCAATAAAGTCACCCAACAGACTTGGTCTTAAGGCACTCAGGATACAGCAGTGGTCCAGAGATCAAAAAGCAGTCAGGAAATAAAAAAAATCCATGATCGGTTTATTTTATTTCTATAAGCTCACCTGATTAGTAGATAGACAAATGGTATCCACAGCACCAATTAGGTAAAAGAAAATACCTTTATTTTCACATTACATGCGACGTTTCGCATGTAATGTGAAAATAAAGGTATTTTCTTTTACCTAATTGGTGCTGTGGATACCATTTGTCTATGTTGCTGTAAGGGTGGCAGTAACCCTTTCTCCACGGGCATCATACAGAACTAAAACCTGCTTTAAGGAACCAACAGGTGCTGTACTCATTTACTACTTTTCTGATTAGTAGATAGATTGCGGCCGCTTATAGTATAATCATCCACTTCTAACATTTATACTTACAATTAGGTTCGGATCATACCACTTATATAGTTTTCTCAGTATTTCACATAGGGTGTAATTAATATCTTACATATCGCTTGTATCAGTTAGAGTTATTTCTAGCACAATTGCAAACATATCCTATTTTATTAATATTATTATTCTTACATATATACACAGATGCAAATATAACAATCATTATTATTATTATATATATACACAGATCTATATAAGATCGTTTATAAGTTATTGGAACAACATCTGCTATTAAAACCCATTTAGGCAAATCTTTTGAACTCTCTCTGTTGGTGTTATCATAGGTCATTCTATGTTTATTTCAGCTAGTATGGAATAATTTGATTGGACAATTTAGTCTCCATCCGTATGCATAACATTTAGTATCAGTTACTTGTTTCTATGCCTTTATTAATAAGGATTTTTATTAATGTGCCTGTTTTTGTCCGATATACGGTAAATATATCCCTATTTTGAGAGGTTATTTTACACACTCCCTCTCAAGACATAACAAATGACTATCCAATTACTTTGTGACTATAATTGCACCAATGAATAAACATTTAGAATTTTCATTTATTGCCCATCACGTACACTCGTTCTGTCATGTAGATACTTTTTATCAAACAGATTAGAGTTGTATTGCAATGATGTACTTTGTCTGCTATTTTGGTGATGACTAGATATTATCGATTAGGACTATAATTACATACGATCTGTTATTGTTGTTGTTCTAACCACACACCCCCCTTACAAGCCACACATGTATTTTCACATCACTACGTATTGCATTTTTGACCAATCACAGGATAGATTTACATCTGACTGACAAGCTGTGGTCTGACAGGCGCAATAGGGTTTGTTAGACGCCGGTTATGATGTAGTCTATTTGAGCCACTTGAAACAAGTTTCACATTGTGATTTCTAAACATATCCCTGCTTTAATATAATTTAAGGAATCATCATGAATTATTAGATCTGCAGAATGCTCACAAGCTACACATGTATTTTTACATCACTACATATCGCATTCTGACCAATCACAGGATAGACTCATATCTGACTGACAAACGGTGGTCTGACATGCGCAATAGGATTTGTTGGACGCCAATTACGATGTTGCCATTTTTAACCACATGAAAAAAGTTTCACATTGTTACTTCCAAACATACCTCTGCTATAATACAGTCTGAGAAATATCACGAACTATCAGATCTGCAGAATGCTATTAGGTATGTTTTGTTATATGATAAATGTAAACGTTATACTGTGTGCTGTGTTTTAAAATAATGTTTACATGAATGGTGATTTTTTTTTTCTTCTTTCTTTCTGTTTATGTTATGAAAGCTATGCTGATCAATCACACTGACAATCTTGTGTAGAGATATATATGTATGTTCTCAATGAATACTTTGTTTTATGTTGATATTAGATCCTCTTTGTAACTAGCATTTGGATTGGTTACTAGGGTACCACCAATTAGTATAGCCCCTCCCCTGTCCATGTGATAGTTATTATTTTTTAATTGGATTTATGGTATATATAGCAAGTGTTCTGTTAATGTTTTATGAAGCCTGATGAAACAGCCATTGACTGGACTGTACTGTGAAGTCAGGATCAGACTGATATGCTTCAAGAAAGCTCTTCTCTGTGAAAAGCACATGTTGAGCAAAAAGAGGCTGCTTCTAGGGTGGTAACTAGCCATAGAACAAGGTATTATGCTAATGTTCGTTCCGAGGTTGAGCGCTTCACTCTTTTTATTTATGCAAATTATGACACTTAGGGAAGTCTCCCTAAGTGTGGTGCGGGAATCCAGACGTGGACCCGTTGCTCAGTGTGCCTAGAGGGATATGGCTGCACCTCACTGATCAGGCCCACAATATGCCGAAACGTACATCTGGGGTTTTGCTGTTTCTCTCGTTCAGAGAGGGATTGCCTGGTATTTCGGGGCTGGACTGTGTACTGTCAGGTCAGGATCAGACTGATATGGTTCAGGAAAGTTCTTCTCTGTGAAAAGCATATGTTGAGCAAAAAGAGGCTGCTTCTTGGGTGGTAACTAGCCATAGAAAAAGCTATTATTTTATTGTTCGTTCCCAGGTTGAGCGCTTCTCTCTTTTTATTTATGCAAATTATGACACTTAGGGAAGTCTTCCTAAGTCCTAACTGTGATGCGGGAATCCAGACGTGGACCCGTGGCTCAGTGTGCCTAGAGGGATATGGCTGCACCTCGCTGACGAGGCCTACAATAGGCTGAAACGTACGTCTGGGGTTTTGCTGTTTCTCTTGTTCAGAGAGGGATTGCCTGGTATTTCAGGGCTGGACTGTACTTTGAAGTCAGGATCAGACTGATATGCTTCAGGAAAGTTCTTCTCTGTGAAAAGCACATGTTGCTCAAAAAACAAAATTTATGCTTACCTGATAAATTTCTTTCTTTTGCGATGTACCGAGTCCACGGATTCATCCTAACTTGTGGGATATTGTCCTGTCAGGAAGGACAATATCCCACAAGTTAGGATGAATCCGTGCACTCGGTACATCATGCAAAAGAAAGAGGCTGCTTCTTGGGTGGTAACTAGTCATAGAACAAGCTATTATGCTATTTTTCTTTTCCAGGTTGAGCGCTTTTCTCTTTTTATTTATGCAAATTCTGACACTTGGGGAAGTCTCCCTAAGTGTGATGCGGGAATCCAGATGTGGACCCATTGCTCAGTCTGCCTAGAGGGATATGGCTGCACCTCACTGACCAGGCCCACAATAGGCCGAAACGTACGTCTGGGGTTTTGCTATTTCTCTTGTTCAGAGAGGGAAAGACTGGTATTTCGGGGCTGGACTGTACTGTGAATTCAGGATCAGACTGATATGCTTCAGGAAAGCTCTTCTCTGTGAAAGGCACATGTTGAGCAAAAAGAGGCTGCTTCTTGGGTGGTATCTAGCCATAGAACAAGCTATTATGCTATTTTTCGTTTCCAGGTTGAGCGCTTCTCTCTTTTTATTTATGCTTCTCTCTTTTTATTTATACTTCTCTCTTTTTATTTATGCAACTTATGACACTTAGGGAAGTCTCCCTAAGTGTGATGCGGGAATACAGACGTGGACCCATTGCTCAGTGTTCCTAGAGGGATATGGCTGCACCTCACTGATGAGGCCCACAATAGGCCGAAACGTACGTCTGGGGTTTTGCTGTTTCTCTCGTTCAGAGAGGGATTGCCTGGTATTTCAGGGCTGGACTGTACTGGACTGTACTGTGAAGTCAGGATCAGACTGATATGCTTCAGGAAGTTCTTATCTGTGAAAAGCACATGTTGAGCAAAAAGAGGCTGCTTCTTGGGTGGTAACTAGCCATAGAACAAGCTATTATGCTATTGTTCGTTCCCAGGTTGAACGCTTCTCTCTTTTTATTTACACCTATGGATATCCCTGTGTGCTGAGCCACACCCCCTAATTGCCCCAATCACACCAGTGTCACACAGACAAGCCCATAGGCTTCCCTGTCTGTGCTTCCCAGTGTTATACTTTTAAACTGGAACTTTGGAAATCATGTTATTGCAATTATATGTAACCTAGTGGCTGTTTTGCATGAACATTGTCTTCACACTATGGGCCAGATTACAAGTTGAGCGGTATTTAACTCCTCTAGGAGTAAACCTTTTTGCTCATGTGTTAACCAGACGCACATAAAAGCCAAACTTAGAATATTGGGCACGTGTTAACGTATTCCCCCATTGAAGTTAATGGGGCAAAAAAATGTTGGAATTTCCAGTGATTTCCAGGGACAGTCCCTGGATTTTGTTGTATGTCCCTGGATTTTTTTGTCCCTGGAAATGCTACCTCTTTTGCCTAACATTTGGTGTTTGTATATATACACACACTTATACATATATACAGATAGATAGATAGATAGATAGATAGATAGATAGATAGATAGATGTAGTGTATTGTTTAAATATAATTACTTCCTAATGGAATATTGTTATTTTCATTGAATGGGTTTACAAATTATTTGTCTGCCTAATTTTGATGCTGTGTTGTAAAAATAACCATATGCCCAGAATGTGTTCCAGAGACTGGGTAGGTGTAAGAGCTTGCTGCTGTAATCTGTATAATAAACTATGGATAAGTCTAAATTATACTATTACTATCAAATGGGTGTGTTTTGATCGCAGAACTGAGTGGGCGGAGCAGTTGAACAGTAGGTCGTCAATACTCCAGTAACCCGCTTGCTTGCTCTGCTGCAAAGTTTCCCTGGATTTTTGAAAAAAATGTTGGCAACTATGCAATTGCGCTCAAGCTATCGTGTTTACTTTCAACTTGTAATACGAGCGAAAAAACCTGATGCATGCAAAGACCTACAATAAAACCCCTTTTCACTTGTGTGTAACTGTTAGCACTCCACTCATAATCTGGCCATTTGTGTGTGAATTAAATACAAAATAATTAGGATTTATTAATACATACACAGTTTAATTTAAAAAAAAATGAAAATAAAATAACACTCCAAATAAAAAACAAAACACTTTTTTTTCTACTCCTTAAAGGGACACTGAACTCAAATTTTTTCTTTCGTGATTCAGACAGAGCATGACATTTTAAGCATCTTTCTAATTTACTCCTATTATCAAATTTTTTCATTCTCTTGGTATATTTATTTGAAATGCAAAAATGTAAGTTTTGATGCCGGACCATGGGCTGTTCTTGCTGATTGGTGGTTAAATTCATCCACCAATAAAAAAGTGCTGTCCAGAGTTCTGAACACAAAAAAAAAGCTTAGATGCCTTCTTATTTAAATAAAGATAGCAAAAGAACGAAGAAAATTTGATAATAGGAGTAAATTAGAAAGTTGCTTAAAAGTGCATGCTCTATCTGAATCATGAAAGAAAACATTTGGGTTCAGTGTCCCTTTAAGTATTAATCCATTTTTCCAAGAGCACTACCTTGTTGATTAACATGGAAGTCAAGTTTTATAAGACTATTTTCTACCATTAAGGCTTTCTACATCTCCCCTTCCAAAATATTGTAATAAAAAATATGAATAAAGGGTAAAAAGTAGCAAAAGTGAACTAAACATTTTAAATGTGGCAGCCCTGTCTGTGATATTATTAGATGCACAAATTAGCATTTATCATAAAATATTCTTCAGTCTTGACATAGGATTTCTAAAGGAGGGAAATATAGAAGCAGAGACAAAGAGAAGCAAGGAAGGGTATGACGGGAAAGGGCTGTGGGGAAAAAAGGACATGTAGGTAAATCATTTAGGGCTGTTAGGTCAACAATTATTCATTTGATAATCCTTTTATCCATGCAGGTGTAGAATACAGAATTGGCTCATTGTATTCCTTGTAGATAAACTACTGCTGTAGGGAAAGGTTTGATATGGTGTTAAAAATAATAATAATAAACTATAAACATTAAACTGGTGCCAAAAAAAACAAGTTTTATGTCTATTTTGTTATTTTTTTAATATATGTCAAAATAAAAAATACCACTAGAGGGCAATGTTGCAATATGCTATTTCAATTTAACCTAAGTAATTTAAAGGGACAGTCTTTTTTCTTTAGAGTTTGTGGGTTGAAACTATAAATAAAGTAATACACTGACACATATAATACGTTTTGGTCCTTTTTTAAACATGCTGCAGGGAGGGATATGAATAGTGCAGTCCAGAAACACAATACATGTTCCTCCCTGCACACCCTGCAGCATGTATAACTCATAAGTGTCCAGGAAAACATGGCTGAGGTGGCAACCCAATCTACAGCAATGGTCTCAAAGTCCAGACCCTGGGGCCATATGCGGCCCCCAATATAGTATTCCTCCTCGAACTTGCTCCTGTTTGTGTAAAGAGTCTTTTCATATGCAGAGGAAGGGGGGGGGGGGGGGCGTCTGCTATTTGCCACTTGCAGTGGGCTTTCCAGCTACCTTTTCAATTGAGCTAAGCTGGCAGCTTCTAAGTAAGTTTTTAAATAGTTTTATACTGGATTTTTATATCAGTATCTGTGCATCTTATTCTTTATAATAGTGTCTATTACATGCAGTTATATGAAAATGGGTGTATACTGTCCCTTTAAAGGGACACTCAAGTCAAATTAAACTTTCATGATTCAGATAGAGCATGCCATTTTAAACAACTTTCCAATTTACTTCCATTAACTAAATGTGCACAGTCTTTTTATATTTAAACTTCTTGAGTCACCAGCTCCTACTGAGCATGTGCAAGAATAAGTGTGTATGCATTTGTGAATGGCTGATGGCTGTCACATGGTACGTGTATGCATTTGTGATTGGCTGATGGCTGTCACATGGTACAGGGGGAGTGGAAAAAGACATAACTTTTAAAATTGTCAGAAAAAAAATCTACTACTCATTTGAAGTTCAGACTAAGTGCTATTGCATTGTCTTGTTATCTTGCATATGTTGATTATGCAAATCTACTGTGTTGACTGGTCCTTTAAGTTTGACTTTACGCTCCCTCTCAACTGGTGCCATGAGAACACGTTGTAACAGCATATCACTGCCCTCTTTTTGAACCTCTGTTTCAGGTTGAAGAGATTTTAAACACTTTAGTCAATACACTTCATTGAATGTCACATGAACTGGGAAAAATGTATCTTAAATGATTCCTTATAGTGTTCTATTTTTGTTAAACTTTTACAATTGATATTATTGCCAGGGTGAACGCCTATGTTGTTATCTTTATTTTATCATTATTGTAGGATGAAGAGCTATTGCACCTTCATGGAACTATAGCCTTTAAGGAGTTTATTGAAAAAAATAGATGCCGAAAACCTGAGGTAATGTACTGAGCAAAAAAAATAATCGTTTGCAAATTAATCTAATGTGTCATTGGGAAAAAACAACAAAAAAACATGTTAAATGGACCTGAAACATTTTTCATGATTCAGATTGAGCATACAATTTTAAACACCTTTCTAATTTACTTCTATTATGAAATTGTCTTCATTCTTTTTGGTATCTTTTGTTGAAAAGCAAGGACATAAGCTCAGGAGCGTGCACGTGTCTGGAGCACTATATGGCAGCAGTTTTGCAAGAATGTTATTCATATCCAAGAGCACTATTTCCTGTCATGTAGTTCTCCAGAGACCTACCTAGGTATCTCTTGAGCAAAGAATACCATTGGGAACAAAGCAAAATTGATCATAGAAGTAGATTGGAAACTTTTTTTTTAATTGTATGTCCCGTCTAAATGGCAAAAGAATATTATTGGGTTTCATGTCCCTTTAACAATGTGTTTTTTTTGTGAGTCATGGAGCAAAACTGCTTAGACATGTCTGTGATGCTACACTTGCTACAGCCAATCACAGGCTGTAGTTCCAAACCATTATTTGATATGGCATCATGCGCCTCAGTGTCTGCTGCCTTGGGGAGCACTTGCCCAGTTTCTCTTTCACTTCTAAAGGCCAGAAGTGTTTTGGTTCACTCTGCCTAGACTCTAGGGAATAATGACTTTGCACTATGTCCTATGTAGAACCTGAAGGGGTGAGCAGCTAGACTAGAGGTTGCAGAAATAGTCTGTTTCATTTAAAATATGTTCACATCAAATGTATAAAGGAACAGGGGTTATGAGATGAAAAAAAGGCAACACTTATATATATATTTACATTCTATGTGTTATGTGCTTAGACTGTGGCACTTAGTCATGGATCAACATCAGCTGACTACATATTCTTTTCATTTAAAATATACCTAACTGAAACATGCATATTGTTCCTTAATTCACAATCTTATATCATTTTTTGTTTTGTACTATTGCTTGTCTATAATTCTCTGTTTAACACCTGAAATGGGGTTAAAAACACAGTCAGCCCTTGACCACCAATGCACTACTGGAACAGAACCAAAGATGGTCACTGCGCAGCATTTAATGTGTTACTATACTATCGCTTTCATCCAATAAAATTGTATATTTCCATGCTGCAAGTTTGCTTTTGGATCTGATTTACTGAAAGGGACATTAAACACTGAATTTTATGCACTTCCCTCTAATTATGGTTGCAGCCTTCTTGGAACCTAGGTTATACTGCAGGTATCTGAAGGAGAGTTACTGCACATGTGCAAACACATCAGCCCTGGATACAGTGAAAGTCAGATTTCAACATGGCGGCACCCTTGACTAGAGGATGGCAAGGAATAACCTCAATAATACGCTTATAAATTGTATTTAGTGTTTAAAGGGACATGAAACCCCAGATCTTTCTTTCATGATTCAAAAAGATTATACATTTTTAAATAACTTTCCAATTAACTTATGTTGTCAAGTTTGCTTCATTCTCTTGGTACCTTTTATTGAACAAGCAGCAATGCACTCCTGGGAGCTAGCTGAACACATGTGTAAGCCTATGAAAATGGGCATACATGTTCAGCCACCAATTAGCAGCTAGCTCCAAGCTCCTGGGCCTATCTAGATATGCTTTTCAAGGATACCAAGAGAATGAATCAAATTAGAGAATAGAAGTAAATTGGAAAGTTGTTTAAAATGGTATGCTGTATCTGAATCATGAAAGAAAAATGTTGGGTTTCATGTCCCTTTAATGTCCTTTGAACTAACAAGGCTAACTTGAGTCAAGATACATTTATATAGAATTATTTTCTTTGGTTATTTTGCATTATATTTTACGCATTTTGTATTTTGTTTTAGTTTCTCTCCAAGCTGTTTGCAAAAAATGACACTTGTGATACAGAAAAAGAAGTGGCAAGAGAATCTAGGACATTTTCACCTAGCACCTGGATCCGTTCCAACTCTGCCTCCACCCATGAAGACAGTATTATAAATTAAGCGTCTGTCTGCTTTCATGTTGTCACAATATTCACTTTGAATAAATATTAACCAAGTGCAGAGTTAATGTGTACTGCTCATGTAGGAAAAATGCAGTGTAAGTTAATGAAGACACAAACACTGATATCCACCTGGTATATTATCCTAGAACAGAAAAATAGCCTTTGCTAATGTTAATTTTTAATCATAATAAAATATTCTGCATTTTTATGTGCGGCTTATTCTTAGTTTATAAGATCTGTCAAGTTTTTTTGTGTAAACCAAGGTTTATCTAGTCTAAGTAAATATATGTTTCTTGTGATTACAATTATTTCTAACATTTCTTCACCTGAAGCAGTGAAAGGAACAAAATCTAGTGTAGGACACCGTATGTAAACCAATATGGTATTGAATGGTTCCTGATTTAGAATATTATTTTTTAAATCCTTGCAGAGACCTTAATAGTTCTTAAAGAGACATGGAAGTCAAAATTAAAATCATGGTTCAGATAGTGCATACAATAAAAAATCATAAATTCCAACTAACTTTCATTATCAAATGTATCTCTTTCTCTTGGTGTACTTTGTTGAAATCTAGTTTCTTTCCATGATTGCATACGGAGGTAGCTTCAGGCCTAGATTACAATTTTAGTGTAAATATGGTGGCACTGTGGTGCGCTAATATCGCTAGAGCGCAATCCATAAGAGCACAATTCCAGTTTCCCCATATTACAAGTTAAATGTAATGTGTGTATATATATATATATATATATATACACACACATGTGTGTGTTTCTGAAATAAATGTTTTAGCAGTGATTTAACGGGATATGGTATATAAGGTGTTGGACTGGTAAGGGCGAAAAAGGTGTGTATGTGTATATATACTTGTATGCATACACATACATAAACAGGGTTCTCAACAGAAAGTTTTCACATCCAGGTTGTATTATAAAGTAGCCGGGTGCGGACAGTATAAAACTTTCTAATATTATAACATTTTCTGCTAAGTTACACAATAATTGCATATTTTACCATAAATGTATTTAATGATAATTTGTGCAATACAAATTGAAACATTTTAATATTAGCTTAATATTGGTTAACATTTTATGCTGTTGGTCAGTAAAATCAGCCAGGTAGCACAGCTGTTAAAAAGGTCGTGGGCAGAACACTGCATATTATTAATATTATCATTCCGTAGCTCTGGGTACAGAGATAAGGGTATACAATGACAAGAATTTGTGATAAAATACAAAACATAAACTAAACAAATCTAGTACAGGAGGAAGAGAGCCTTGCTACAGGTTGAGGGTGTAGAGACATAAGGTTTGGGGTAGCTTGTCACATGGATTGCAGTTGCAGCAGTGAGTCAGGCAGTTCAATAATTATTTTGGTTAGGATGAGAGATAGAGGAGAGGTGTAATCCTCTCTAAATAGGGGTGTTTTCATACCTATGGGGACACACATACATACATACATACATACATACACACATATATCTATGTATATATACACCTTTGAGCCTTTCCCAGTTCAACACCTTGTCATATATAGTGTTGCCACCTCAGCCATAATTTTCTGGAGAGTTATGAGATACACATGCTGCAGGGTGTGCAGAGAGGAACATGTATTGTGCCTCTAGACAGCAATATTCATGTTCCTCCAAACCTATATAATATATTTACATGTATATATGTGTGTGTGAAAAACTTTACCATAACATATAATACGTGTTTCTTCTACAATATATGACGAGTCCATAGATTTCATCCTTACTTGTGGGCTTTATCCTCCTGCTAACAGGAAGTGGCAAAGAGCACCACAGCAGAGCTGTATATATAGCTCCTCCCTTCCCTCCACCCCCAGTCATTCTCTTTGCCTGTGTTAGTAATAGGAAGAGGTAAAGTGAGATGTTAGTTTTAGATTCTTCAATCAAATTTTTTTTTATTTTAAAATGGTACCGGTGTGTACTATTTTCCTCAGGGAGAAATCGTCAGTCTGGATTCCCAAGAGATCTTTTTTCTGCCCTGAGGTTGATGATCTTAGCAGACGTTACTAAGATCCATTCTGGTTCCCACAGAGTTTCTGAAGGTAGTGCAAGAAAAATCTTCAGTGTGGAGAAGGGTGTCATGCTACAAGCATCATTGAGGTATGTTCAGTCTTTTATTTCTGAGGAGACTTGTTATATCAGAACTGGCTGTGACATTATTCCCTGCAAGGGAAGGGGTAAGCAGTAGACCTATATGGATTATGGTGTTACTGAAATTACTGTTTTATACATATTGATTACTATGGTTAGGTAACTCAATAGGGGCTTGACACTGGGAGAGGCAGCTGTGGCACTTTTATATTTAATATTTGGAAATGTATCTCCTCCTATAAATCTGGACCAAGAGACCAGAAACTCTCTTCTTTGGTGGTTGTCGCCGGATCATCTGTCCCAAGGGACGTGTTTCCGTAGACCCTCATGGGTGATAGTGACAACGGACGCCAGTCTACTAGGCTGGGGGGCAGTCTGGAATTCCCTGAAGGCTCAGGGTGTATGGACTCAGGTGGAGTCTCTACTTCCAATCAATATTCTGGAATTGAGAGCAATATTCAATGCGCTTCAGGCGTGGCCTCAGTTGGCTTCGGCCAAATTCATCAGATTCCAGTCGGACAACATCACGACTGTGGCTTACATCAATCATCAGGGAGGAACGAGGAGTTCCTTAGCGATGACAGAAGTATCCAAGATAATTCGATGGGCGGAGGCCCACTCTTCTTATCTGTCATCAATCTACATCCCAGGTGTGGACAACTGGGAAGCAGACTTTTTAAGCCGACAGGCTTTTCATCCGTGAGAGTGGGAACTCCATCCGGAGGTATTTGCCTCACTGATTCTCCAATGGGCAGACCGGAATTGGATCTGATGGCGTCTCAACAGAATGCCAAGCTCCCAAGATACGGATCCAGGTCGAGGGATCCTCAAGCCGAACTGATAGATGCCTTGGCAGTGCCTTGGTCGTTCAACCTAGCTTATGTGTTTCCACCCTTTCCTCTCCTTCTCCGGGTGATTGCTCGGATCAAACAGGAGAGAGCTTCAGTAATTTTAATCACGCCTGCGTGGCCACGCAGGACCTGGTATGCAGATCTAGTGGACATGTCCTCTCTGCCTCCGTGGAAAATTCCAGTGAGACAGGACCTTCACATTCTAGGTCCTTTCCAACATCCAAATCTAGTTTCTCTGCAGCTGACTGCTTGGAGATTGAACGCTTGATTTTATCTAAGCGGGGTTTCTCTGGTTCGGTCATCGATACTTTGATTCAGGCATGTAAGCCTGTCACCAGAAAGATCTCTATCATAAGACATGGCATAAATATCTTTTTTGGTGTGAATCCAAGGGCTACTCATGGAGTAAAGTTAGGATTCCCAGGATTCTGTCTTTTCTCCAAGAAGGATTGGAGAAAGGTTTATCAGCGAGTTCCTTAAAGGGACAAATTTCTGCTTTGTCAATTTTGCTACACAAACGTTTGGCAGATGTTCCAGACGTTCAGTCTTTTTGTCAGGCTCTAACCAGAATTAAGCCTGTATTTAGACCAATTGCTCCACCCTGGAGTTTGAATTTAGTTCTTAATGTTCTTCAAGGGGTTCCGTTTGACCCATGCATTCCATAGATGTTAAGTTGTTATCTTGGAAAGTTTTGTTTTTGGTTGCTATTTCTTCTGCTCGTAGAGTTTCTGAGCTTTCAGCATTACAATGTGATTCGCCTTATCTTATCTTCCATTCTGATAAGGTGGTTTTACGTACCAAACCTGGTTTCCTTCCTAAGGTTGTTTCTAACAAGAATATTAATCAGGAAATCGTTGTTCCTTCATTATGTCCTAACCCTTCTTCTAAGAAGGAGCGTATGTTGCATAACCTGGACGTGGTCCGTGCCCTGAAGTTTTATTTGCAGGCGACTAAGGATTTCCGTCAATCATCTTCATTATTCATTGTTTTTTCTGGAAAGCGTAGGGGTCAGAAAGCTACGGTTACCTCCCTTTCTTTTTGGCTGAAGAGTTTCAACCGTCTGGCATATGAGACTGCTGGACAGCAGCCTCCTGAAAGAATTACGGCTAATTCTACTAGGGCTGTGGCTTCCTCATGGGCATTTAAAAACGATGCTTCTGTTGAACAGATTTGCAAGGCTGCGACTTGGCTGCGACTCCTGAGCTCACAAAGAATTACGCCTTAACAAAGGATAAGCAAAATTGATAATAAAAGTAAACTAAAAAGTTGTTTACAAACTCATGCTTTATCCAATCCGTTTAAAGGGACAGTCAACACCAGAATTTTTGTTGTTTAAAAAGATATATAATCCTTTTATTACCCATTCCCAAGTTTTGCATAACAAACACAGTTATAATAATACATGTTTTACCTCTGTGGTTACCTTGTATCTAAGCCTCAGCAGACTGCCCCCTTATTTCAGTTCTTTTGACAAACCTGCATTTTAGCAGTGGTCACTTCTCAGTAAATTCACGTGAGTGAGCACAATGTTATCTATGTGAAACCCATGAACTAATGCCCTCTAGTGGTGAAAAACTGTCAAAATGCTTTCAGAGGTCTAAGAAATTAGCATATGAACCTCCTAGGTTTAGCTTTCAACTAAGAATACAAAGAGAACAAAGCAAAATAGGTGATAAAAGTAAATTGGAAAGTTGTTTTAAATTATATGCCCTATTTGAATCATGAAAGTGTTTTTGGGACTTGACTGTCCTTCTTAAGTTTAATTTTGACTTTACGGTCCCTTTAAATTATAGATGTAATTGTAAAGTTTGTACTCTCTATCTGATTCATGTGATCTTAATTTTGGTTCTTTATGTCCCTTTAATATTCTTTGATATTAAAGTGGTATTTTGATGTGTATACAGCAGCTGACCTATGAAAAGAATCTGAGTGCACTGTTTTATTATCAGTTTACCATTAAATAAATAATGTTGCCTTTTTTTGTCCTGTCTATTCCGCTGCCTCAGGCTGTTCTTCATATTGCAGGCACTCAGAGTTCAAATGAAAGGACAATGTACTTTAGTGTACTCCGGCATAATTGGAGCCATTGTTACCAATGTTAACCAAATCTGCATATTTTATTCGAGCTGCACTTTATCTATATCCATTACACTTGATATATCTAACCCTGTGTTATATCAATTTACAACAGAAACAATAAAGTTGTTCATGTAATGCAGGTGTAAAGATGAAATAAATTACTGTCAGTGCACGAGATTCACTGATCACTTCTCTAGTCACTACCTATGTTATTTTGTGAATGATATACAAATGTTGAAATCTGTCTTTCACTTTATTCCAGTGCTGAAGTGTTTGCACATGTGCAGCTAATTGGTATGCGCAAAATCCTTTATTTGGATATTTGTTTGTCAAACAATTTCCAAATATGGCCACAGGGAGCAGTATTCGGCTATTTTCAGAGCTGGATACAAGGCCGGATTGGCCTACCAGGATACCAGGAGAAATCCCGGTGAGCTGCAGCAGCTGAGGCTGCCCAGCTATAATTTAAGGGGTTGGTGCTGCTGTATCACCTCTCTTGCTTTATCTTCTTAGCTATAAGTATTAAAGGTACATAAAACCCAAAATATTTATTTTGTGATTCAGATAGAGAATACAATTTTAAACAGGATTCCAATTGACTTCTATTATCTAATTTGCTTCATTATTTCGATATCCTTTGTTGAAGAAATAACAATGCACATGGGGGAGCCAATCACACAAGGCATCTATGTGCAGCCACCAATCAGCAGCTACTGAGCCTATTTACAGTAAATATGCTTTTCAACAAAGGATATTGAGAAAATGAAACAAGATAATAGAAGTAAATTGGAATGTTGTTTAAAATTACACGCTCATTCTAAATCATGAAATAAATCATTTGGTTTGCATGTCCCTTTAAGGTCACAAAGCATTTCCTTGTAAGTTTGTTTTCCTAAACTATGTATCATTTAGTAGCCCTCCTTTGAATAGTTTATAGTGTCTACTCAAGTCTATGTGAGACAAAGTGGTACACGGTTTTGAGTGCCTTCTCCAGATCACACAATGGATAATCATTAGCACACAGTAAAAAAGATTAATGGATGCAATTGGGCTGTAGGTACCTATGTAACAAAAATCATGTATTTTTTTGTAAGGCAATTTAATATAATTGAGTTCTGGGGAAAAAAATATTGGAGGAAGGACTATCTGAGTAATCTACTTTGCATTCTACGGATTCGCCGGAAAATAGGACTGGTCTTCAGTTTTTCTAGGGCTGCTTTTTATTCCCAGTCTGGTCCTGGCTGAATATAATAGTGTTAAAGTGCAAAACACAAAGATCTGTGCAAATCTAGATCTTTGTGTGTTGTACTTTAACACTAATATCAATAGCCAAATGCTGCTACCCGCGGCCATATTTGGAATTTAACAAACTTTCGGCTAGATTTGGAGTTTTGTCGGTAACGACCCGAAAAACTAACGCCCGCGTTTTACTGGCCGCACCATAAAAATAACTCTGGTATCGAGAGTCCACATAAAGGCTGCGTTAGGCTCCAAAAAAGGAGCGTAGAGCATTTTTAACGCAGCTTCAACTCTCGATACCAGAGTTGCTTACGGACGCGGCCAGCCTCAAAAACGTGCTCGTGCACGATTCTCCCATAGGAAACAATGGGGCTGTTTGAGCTGAAAAAAAACCTAACACCTGCAAAAAAGCCGCGTTCAGCTCCTAACGCAGCCCCATTGTTTGTTATGCGGTAACCCTTCCGACGTCTGCACTTAACACTCTAACATGTACCCCGAGTCTAAACACCCCTAACCTTACACTTATTAACCCCTATTCTTCCGCCCCCGCTATTGCTGACCCCTGCATATTATTATTAACCCCTAATCTGCCGCTCCGTAAACCGCCGCTACTTACATTATCCCTATGTACCCCTAATCTGCTGCCCTAACATCGCCGACCCCTATATTATATTTATTAACCCCTAATCTGCCCCCCACAACGTCGCCTCCACCTGCCTACACTTATTAACCCCTAATCTGCCGAGCGGACCTGAGCGCTACTATAATAAAGTTATTAACCCCTAATCCGCCTCACTAACCCTATAATAAATAGTATTAACCCCTAATCTGCCCTCCCTAACATCGCCGACACCTAACTTCAATTATTAAACCCTAATCTGCCTAATAGCTCACCGCTATTCTAATAAATGTATTAACCCCTAAAGCTAAGTCTAACCCTAACACTAACACCCCCCTAACTTAAATATAATTTAAATCTAACGAAATTAATTAACTCTTATTAAATAAATTATTCCTATTTAAAGATAAATACTTACCTGTAAAATAAATCCTAATATAGCTACAATATAAATTATAATGATATTATAGCTATTTTAGGATTTATATTTATTTTACAGGTAAATTTGTATTTATTTTAACCAGGTACAATAGCTATTAAATAGTTAAGAACTATTTAATAGCTAAACTAGTTAAAATAATTACAAATTTACCTGTAAAAGAAATCCTAACCTAAGTTACAAATAAACCTAACGCTATACTATCAATAAATTAATTAAATAAACTACCTACAATTACCTACAATTAACCTAACACTACACTATCAATAAATTAATTAAATACAATTGCTACAAATAAATACAATTAAATAAACTAGCTAAAGTACAAAAAATAAAAAAGAACTAAGTTACAAAAAATAAAAAAATATTTACAAACATAATAAAAATATTACAACAATTTTAAACTAATTACACCTACTCTAAGCCCCCTAATAAAATAACAAAGCCCCCAAAATAAAAAAATGCCCTACCCTATTCTAAATTACTACAGTTCAAAGCTCTTTTACCTTACCAGCCCTGAACAGGGCCCTTTGCGGGGCATGCCCCAAGAAATACAGCTCTTTTGCCTGTAAAAAAAAAACATACAATACCCAAGCCCCCCAACATTACAACCCACCACCCACATACCCCTAATCTAACCCAAACCCCCCTTAAATAAACCTAACACTAAGCCCCTGAAGATCATCCTACCTTGTCTTCACCATACCAGGTTCACCGATCGGTCCAGAAGAGCTCCTCCGATGTCCTGATCCAAGCCCAAGCGGGGGGCTGAAGAGGTCCATGATCCGGCTGAAGTCTTCATCCAAGCGGGGCAGAAGAGTTCTTCCATCCGATTGAAGTCTTCATCCAAGCGGCATCCATCCGGAGCGAAGCGGCAGCATCCTGAAGACCTCCACCGCGGAACATCCATCCTGGCCGACGACTGAACGACGAATGACGGTTCCTTTAAATGACATCATCCAAAATGGCGTCCCTCGAATTCCGATTGGCTGATAGGATTCTATCAGCCAATCGGAATTAAGGTAGGAATATTCTGATTGGCTGATGGAATCAGCCAATCAGAATCAAGTTCAATCCGATTGGCTGATCCAATCAGCCAATCAGATTGAGCTTGCATTCTATTGGATGTTCCGATCAGCCAATAGAATGCGAGCTCAATCTGATTGGCTGATTGGATCAGCCAATCGGATTGAACTTGATTCTGATTGGCTGATTCCATCAGCCAATCAGAATATTCCTACCTTAATTCCGATTGGCTGATAGAATCCTATCAGCCAATCGGAATTCGAGGGACGCCATCTTGGATGACGTAATTTAAAGGAACCGTCATTCGTCGTTCAGTCGTCGGCCAGGATGGATGTTCCGCGGTGGAGGTCTTCAGGATGCTGCCGCTTCGCTCCAGATGGATGCCGCTTGGATGAAGACTTCAATCGGATGGAAGAACTCTTCTGCCCCGCTTGGATGAAGACTTCAGCCGGATCATGGACCTCTTCAGCCCCCCGCTTGGGCTTGGATCAGGACATCGGAGGAGCTCTTCTGGGCCGATCGGTGAACCTGGTATGGTGAAGACAAGGTAGGATGATCTTCAGGGGCTTAGTGTTAGGTTTATTTAAGGGGGGTTTGGGTTAGATTAGGGGTATTTGGGTGGTGGGTTGTAATGTTGGGGGGCTTGGGTATTGTATGTTTTTTTTTACAGGCAAAAGAGCTGTATTTCTTGGGGCATGCCCCGCAAAGGGCCCTGTTCAGGGCTGGTAAGGTAAAAGAGCTTTGAACTGTAGTAATTTAGAATAGGGTAGGGCATTTTTTTATTTTGGGGGGCTTTGTTATTTTATTAGGGGGCTTAGAGTAGGTGTAATTAGTTTAAAATTGTTGTAATATTTTTATTATGTTTGTAAATATTTTTTTATTTTTTGTAACTTAGTTCTTTTTTATTTTTTGTACTTTAGCTAGTTTATTTAATTGTATTTATTTGTAGCAATTGTATTTAATTAATTTATTGATAGTGTAGTGTTAGGTTAATTGTAGGTAATTGTAGGTAGTTTATTTAATTAATTTATTGATAGTATAGCGTTAGGTTTATTTGTAACTTAGGTTAGGATTTCTTTTACAGGTAAATTTGTAATTATTTTAACTAGTTTAGCTATTAAATAGTTCTTAACTATTTAATAGCTATTGTACCTGGTTAAAATAAATACAAAGTTACCTGTAAAATAAATATAAATCCTAAAATAGCTATAATATAAATATAATTTATATTGTAGCTATATTAGGATTTATTTTACAGGTAAGTATTTAGCTTTAAATAGGAATAATTTATTTAATAAGAGTTAATTAATTTCGTTAGATGTAAATTATATTTAACTTAGGGGGGTGTTAGTGTTAGGGTTAGACTTAGCTTTAGGGGTTAATACATTTATTAGAATAGCGGTGAGCTCCGGTCGGCAGATTAGGGGTTAATAATTGAAGTTAGGTGTCGGCGATGTTAAGGAGGGCAGATTAGGGGTTAATACTATTTATTATAGGGTTAGTGAGGCGGATTAGGGGTTAATAACTTTATTATAGTAGCGCTCAGGTCCGCTCGGCAGATTAGGGGTTAATAAGTGTAGGCAGGTGGAGGCGACGTTGTGGGGGGCAGATTAGGGGTTAATAAATATAATATAGGGGTCGGCGGTGTTAGGGGCAGCAGATTAGGGGTACATAGGGATAATGTAGCTGGCGGCGGCGTGCGGACGGCAGATTAGGGGTTAATAAGTGTAGGTAGCTGGCGGCGACGTTGTGGGGGGCAGATTAGGGGTTAATAAATATAATACAGGGGTCGGCGGTGTTAGGGGCAGCAGATTAGGGGTACATAAGGATAACGTAGGTGGCGGTCGGCAGATTAGGGGTTAAAAAAATGTAATCGAGTGGCGGCGATGTGGGGGGACCTCGGTTTAGGGGTACATAGGTAGTTTATGGGTGTTAGTGTACTTTAGAGTACAGTAGTTAAGAGCTTTATGAACCGGCGTTAGCCCAGAAAGCTCTTAACTACTGACTTTTTTCCTGCGGCTGGAGTTTTGTCGTTAGATGTCTAACGCTCACTTCAGAAACGACTCTAAATACCGGAGTTAGGAAGATCCCATTGAAAAGATAGGATACGCAATTGACGTAAGGGGATCTGCGGTATGGAAAAGTCGCTGCTGAAAAGTGAGCGTTAGACCCTATTTTGAGTGACTCTAAATACCGGCGGTAGCCTAAAACCAGTGTTAGGAGCCTCTAACGCTGGTTTTCACGGCTACCGCCAAACTCCAAATCTAGGTCTTTGAAAATACCTAGCAGCAACTCTCTTTTAGATACCTGCAGTATAACCTAGGTTTCATTATGGCAGCACCCATGAGTAGAGGCAGGTGCATGACATGTCTTTGTAATCCCTTTAAAGTGATAGTAAATTTTACATGTCTTAAAATCAGGTCCGGAATCTAAGCAATATTTTAGATGGACTTTAATTGATCATTCTAATAAAGATGCGCTGTAACTTACTTTTTAATCTAGCCGTACATCTAATACCCCGTGCTCTGACCGCCCACTTTAAAACTCTTTTTTTTAGTGAGATAACAGATTGAACAGCACTTTTTTTGTACCTAGAGCACCGATTAGAGAACAGTTGAAACCGTTAGCTCACCAAAAAAAATGATTTTGAAGTGGGCGGCCGGAGCGTGGGGGATTAGAATGGCACGGCTAGATTAAAAAGTAAGTTACAGCGCAATGTTCATTAGAAGTGATCAATTAAAGTCCCTGTAAATTATTGCTTAGATTCTGGACCTGATTTTAAAACATGTAAAGTTCACCATCACTTTAAAGGGACATTAAACACCAAATAAATGCTAGATAAAATGATGCATTCAAAGAAAAGATTAGTCTGAAAATAACATGTAGATGTATTTTTTTAAGTTTCATAAACTGTTTAAATAATGACAAAATAAGTGTAAAGTTTTAGTGTCTATAAAAACAATGGGAGCTGCCATGTTGTAACTTAGGTTACCTTCTCTGCTGTGGCCAATTAGAGACAGTTATAAATAGGTCACTAGAGTGTGCAGCCAATGGCTGTGTGGAATATAACTGTGTTATGTACTTCCATTTCTAACAGGAACTGAAAAGCTCACAATTTCAGAATGGAATTACTGGAAAATGGGGAAAAATAAATAATTAAAGTATATTGCAGACTTTTTTTTATATATATACGATTTATCATTTTATATTACCATCTCAAAGTGTTAAATGTCCCTTTAAGTACAGAATACATTGTTATAACATACAGGTTAAATTCCATATTATGATACAGGTTAAAGGACCAATAAAGTTATGTATTAACTGTAAAACATTACTTTAATATACCCAGGAAGACTGCCCTACATTGAATCACTTAAAATAGGCATATTTTGCTCATGCATATATATTTTAATTTTTTTTTTTTAATTGAGGTAAAGAAACATATAATTGCAGGCATATTATACAATTGGGTGTTTGCAATCGTACAAAGTTACAGAGAATAGTAAACAATCATAACACAACTTACAATTATATGAGTGCAATTATCACCTTGTCCAGGTGCAACAATAGACTGGACTAACAGAATAAACAGCGAAATACCTGTAACTCCCTAAGTGTAAAAAAAGGTGACTTAAAGGGACAGTCAGCTCCAGAATTGTTATTGTTAAAAAAAAATAGATAGTCCCTTTATTACCCATTCCCCAGTTTTGCATAACCAACATGGTTATATTAATATATTTTTTTTTATAGGCGGCCCCCTCCATATCTGCTGCCCTAGGCCGGTGCCTTGTTTGCCTAGGCCAAGATACGCCCCTGGATTACCTTGTATCTAAGCCTCTGCAGACTGCCCCCTTATTTCAGTTCTTTTGACAGACTTGCATTTTAGCCAATCAGTGCTGACTCCTAAGTAACTCCATGGGCGTGAGCGAAATGTTATCTATATGACACACATGAACTAACACCCTCTAGCTGTGAAAAACTCTTAATATGCATTGAGATTAGAGGCGGCCTTCAAGTGCTTAGAAATTAGCATATGAGACTACCTAGGTTTAGCTTTCAACTAAGAATACCAAGAGGACAAAGCAAATTTGATGTTAAAAGTAAATTGGAAAGTTGCTTAAAATAACATGCCCTATCTAAATCAGTTTAATTTTGACTAGACTGTCCCTTTAAGAACCATAGAACATTAATAAGAGAGTGATAATTTCCACAAAAGATTGATAGTTGCCGCTCGTGGACCAATAAAGTAGTTAGGAGCACCGAGTGAGTGGGGTTTTAATATCAGCATTTATTGTTTAATACAAAGTAAAAATAAAGGGTACAGTAACCTAGGTAAAACCTCTATAACGGGAGGCAAATGAAACAATGGCTGACATGTTTCGGCTCTTAGCCGTACTCGTAGCCCACTGTGTGTAAGCTGTTTTTGTTTATATTGCTGGAGTATAGTCATGAACTTTGAATATTAGTTTTTTCATGTAACACAGCACTCACTTATGCATAACCTCGTCAATCTTTCATGAGGGAAGCTGTTTGGGACAAGTGAACACAGAGTTTTTAGGAATGATGCAGAATTCATGCAGCGATTGATGACAAAGATGTCCATTATATAAATATATTGTATATCATACATTTGAATATCCAAGAGGTGATTACCCCAAGGTGGACATTGCACTTTGCAGGCCTGAACCAGGATCATATTTTGAACGTTCCAGTGTGTGAGTCCTTCCTTTCCCCCCTTCCTGTTTTGATAACACTCTTGGACCACCTGCTTAGCTTTTAAAAAACAAAGAGGGGAAATAAAAGGGAGAAAACAAAACAAAAAAAGCTGGTATAGTAGAAAACTAGTTTATATGCTGAGCACAATAAACAATGTGAGAATATTATGTGTATAACTCACAGGCTTACAATAAAAATATAGGTTCTAAGAAGACCGGCCTCTTGCCAAACATGCATAATACCAGAGTAAATATATAAAAAGAGAACCGGAGCTGGTAATTGTTATTCTAACCTATATAGCAACTCATGTGAAAAACCCTTGGTTGACCACCGCTGAGGATATATATAATTTGACTTATAAAAAGGAATGATGGGATGGGATATATACTGTATATCAAACAGAAAGGTTAGTGCTATGAGTAATGAGATCTTGCAACTTTAGACCCCAGATTCAAATATTGATTCACAGTTCAATCACTGCTGAAATGAATGTGATGCTCATCCCCCTGGGTTATAATGAAGCATATTTAAGGTGGTCACTGATACAACACTAATATACATATTAAAGGGACACTCAAGTCAAAATTAAACTTTCATGATTCAGATAGAGCAGCAATTTCAAACAACTTTCCAATTGACTTCCATTAACAAAATGTGCGCAGTCTTTTTATATTTACACTGTTTTGAGTCACCAGCTCCTACTGAGCATGTGCAAGAATTCACAGAATATTTGTATACGTATTTGTGATTGGCTGGTGGCTGTCACATGATTTAGGAGAAGTGGAAAAGTACATAACTTTTAAAATTGTCAGAAAAAAATCAAATCTACTAATTTGAAGTTCAGACTTAATGCTATTGTATTGTCTACTGTATTTACTTTAATAGAATGGAAAAGGGAACACATAAGTGAAGAAACCATAATGTGGCCCCAAGCAATAAATTATCTTTGGCTACTAACCATGAGGTCAACTATACAAAGTCCCCAAGAGCAATAAACAGGCTCCATAGAAATAAGGTAACTAGAGTATAGCAAATAAGATGACCCATATATCAATAAACTCACAATAAGAGAAGCAGTGGCATTCTGAATAAATTAAAACCAATCAATATTGAGACTGCACAATGCTTAAAAACAGACTAGTAGAAAAAACTTTTAAATGAACATTTTGGCATCAAACTTATGCTAATTAAGTAACCACACGGAATCCATGGCTCTGTAAGTTCTCCAGTCTCCAGCTGCATAGCCTTCGTGAGGAAAACAAGAGACCTTGGGGCATATTGATGAAAGTGTGAGAGGACATGATACAATGTAGCGTATCATGTCCGCTGCACATCAATAAATGCGGACAGCATACGCTGTTGGCATTTATAATTGCACCAGCAGTTCTTGTGAACTGCTTGTGCAATGCCACCCCCTGCAGATTCGCCGCTAACAGGGGGTGTCAATCACCTCAGAGTAGGTGAAGTTGTGAAGCAGCGGTCTTTAGATAATTTGGCCCCATAGAAGCTGCCATATGGAAGATAGCGAATAATAACGTGGACCTAGGTAGAGATGCGAAAGCGTAATTTTACTCCAGTAGCACCAAAGCTGGGATAATCAAAAACAAAAGATTGCAATGGCACTACACAAATAATGTGAGATAGCCCTATATAATTTGAATTGTAATATAAATTCAGGCAAGAGCGCTCGTGCATATAGAGAATTTGCAGAATTAAGTCAGGACAGTCTGACTAAAAAGTATGCACATGTATAGCACTTCACAACATTTTACAAGGGGTGAAAGACCTTGCCTATAATTAAAATGTAGCTTTTATTGCATAGAGTAAAACAGATTTGTGAAATAAAAAAATACAAGAGAGATTCTGAGATGCGATATCAGAATACGGTTTCTGCACTATTGTTGATCTCATGATAACTATAACAGAATATCTTAAAGTGTATTTAATTGATATACGAGAACTGATACATCTATTGTAAAATAACAGTAAGCACTGGACCCATTAAAGTTAAAGGGGACGATTTACTATGCCCCGAATGGGGCCAACTCGCCCTGTTTCCGCGGGAGCCTTCAGGCTCGTCGGAAACAGACGTTAAGAAACAGCAGCCTTAAGACCACTGCTCCTTAACTGGTTTTAGAAAATATTTCTTAATCATAACTAGCATCAATTCTCCTTGCTTTGGTTTAAAAAGGTGCGAAAGCCGTAACCTACACGGTGAAACATGTTAAGGGAGGGTTGTTACATGTACAACACACTTTAAAGGGACATGAAACTCAAAAAAAAATTTCTTTCGTGAATCAGAAAGAGCAAGCTATTTTAAACAACTTTCCAATTTACTTCTATTATTTAATTTGCTTCCTTCTCTTGTTATCCTTTGCTGAAAGGTTTATCTAGGAAAGCTCAGGAGCAGAAAAGAATCTAGGTTCTAGTTGCTGATTGGTGGCTGCATATAAATTCAGATTGTCATTGGCTCACCCATGTGTTCATTTATAAACCAGTAGTGCATTGCTGTTCCTTCAACAAATGATACCAAGAGAATGAAGCAAATTTGATAATAGAAGTAAACTGGAACATTGTTTAAAATTGTATGTACCACCTAAATCATGAACAAAAATGTTTGAGTTTCATGTCCCTTTAACTTTTTAAACGAAAGCAAGGAGATTTGATGCTAGTTTTAAGAAATATTTTCTAAAACGAGCACTCTGTTGATCTGTATGCGAATTTATCGGACCATACAGCAAAACGTATTTATTTAAGTTACAGTGTATTTAACTGTGGAACAATCTGCTGTATAGGGCAAACCTATGTAAAGGGTTACGCTACACCCTCATTTACTCTAACGTGCAAATAAGTGGAAGCAGCTTTAATTGTATAATCGTAAAGAATATTTAAACACCAAGCAAATTGAACAACCACTAGAGCCGTGACTGCTTATGCGCAGGCATTCATAATACGAGACAATATTGATAGAGATGTACAAGAGTAACCCTGGTGTAATAAAAGGTTGATTTATTTATGTATCAGTTTACAACTCTCTGTGAGTTCAAACAGCGTTGTACACCAACTAACTGTTATATACCCTCAATCCTTTTGTTGTAATTTATTGTGCAACAATTTTACAATAAGTATTTGGGATGGTTTGTAATTTAGATAATCGAGTGGCAAAAGTTTTAGGTGTATAACCGACAACAATATTTAAATAGAAATCAAACCGTAAAAACTACTAGAACAGTGAGCGCTTATTTGTAGGCATTCACATTACTTTGATTTGTAGGCATTCACATATTAATTTGAATAATACCAAATTGTTTTGTTGCAATTTATTTTGTAACTATTGTATAAGAGTGTTACATAATTACATCTATCTGTTAATCCCCTTTTCTTAGTGAGATCTACTTCACGGACACAAATATTGGTTGACATTGTACCCTATTGGTAAAACGGATAATTTAAGCATTTTTTTTTATTTATTAGTTACTTGTGCTTACATGAAGTTGTCAAACACCCTTTATACCTTGATACTTTAACTTTAATGTGTCCAGTGCTGACTGTTATTTTACAATAGATGTATCAGTTCTCATATACCAATTAAATACACTTTAAGATATTCTGTTATAGTTATCATCAGATCAACAATAGTGCAGAAACCGTATTCTGATATCGCATCTCAGAATCTCTCTTGTATTTTTTTATTTCACACACCTGTTTGAATCTATGCAATAAAAGTTACATTATAGGCAAGGTCTTTCACCCCTTGTAAAATGTTGTACACAACATAAGGGGACACAGAAGTGCTATACATGTGCATACTTTTTAATCAGACTGTCCTGACTCAATTCTGTAAATTCTCTAGGGATAATGTCCCACAGAGCAGCAAAGGCTTTCAATATTAAGTGCTTTAAATAAACAGTAAACCATCTCTTTATCCTTCTCAGTCTGTGGCATCTCTAAAACAAAGGGACATGAAAACCAATTTTTTTTCTTTCTGGATTCATATTGAACATTCAGTTTTAAACAACTCAGCATAAACCACTTTCACTAAAATAATCAATGATCTGTTATCAGCTAAAGAAAAGGGACACTACTCCTTACTAATTCTTCTAGACCTATTTGCTGCTTTTGACACATTTGACCATCCTCTCCTCTTAAAAATCCTACACTCATTTGGCATCTGAGACAAAGCCCTCTCCTGGTTTGCTTCATATCTCTCAAACCGCTCGTTTTCAGTTTCCTTTAACCCTTTGAGTGCTAACGACAGCTCTGAGCCATCGCAAATTTTCCCAGTCAGGTGCTGACGACGGCTCAGAGCCATTGCTAGCACTCACCCAACTTGAGGACAATCTGGGGACTCCTACCTACGCCCACCCCGACGATCTGACCTGAATAGTGAGAGGCATCGCCGGGGCTTCACGTTTCCCACGGTGATGTCACGCGCAATGAAGTGATGACGTCACTGCACAACTTTATTTAAAATTAACAATAGACAATATAGGGAAATGGGGGCATGCTTCTCAGAAGTCTGTATCTCAGACATCTAAGCAGCTACAGACCCCCCAAGACCCACCGTTGTAAAGATAATCGCCTAACCTTTCCAACTAATAAGGATCTGCAAAAAAAATAAAATATATTTTTAAAAAGTAAAAAAAAAAAAAAAAGCTCAAATCCATCTTAGCACCAAGGTGGAAAATTGCTGAGCACTCAAAGGGTTAACAACATATCCTCTGATCCTTTGCCCTTCTCATTTTGAGTACCACAAGGCTCTGTCCAAAACTGAGATGCTTCTTATCCCCCCCCCCCTTCAAGACATTTCTCTGAGATTTGGAGACTCTATTCGCAAAATACCTCACCCCTGGTCTGCTGTCTTGGGGTCACACGACTTAGAACTCACATTCGCCCACATATAAAAGTACTTAGCAAATCCTGCCGTGCACACCAACGTAACATTTCCAGAATTTGTCCTATACCTCTTCAAAAAAAACGATAAAAATACTAATTCATTCCCTCATTTTGTGACGCCTTGACTGTTATAATTTACTTCTACAAGGCCTTAGCAAACACCGCCTCTCCTCCCTCCAATCTATTATGAATGCTTCAACTAGACTCATCCACCTAAGTCGCCGATCTACATTAGCTGGCTCTTTCTCTTTTTAATTTGTTTCATAAATGATTAGTGACTATCAGCACATTGTTACATATTTACTATCAGCCTGAGTAATAGTGTGAACCAATCTTTATACTTTTTTAACTTTCCAATTTACTTCTGTTATCGAGTCTGTTTAATTACCTTGATATCCTTTGCTGAAGGAGCAGCAATGCACTGCTGAGAGCTAGCTGAACACATCTAGACAGCCAATCACAAAAGTCAAATGTGTGCAGGCTCCAATCACCAGCTAGCTCCCACTAGTGTACCATATGTACATAATGTTTTTCGCCAATGGATACCAAAAGAACAAAATACATTTGAAAATAGAAGTGAATTTGAAAGTGTCTTAAAATAACATGCTCTATCTGAAACAACACGTTTAATTTTGACTTTCCTATCGCTTTAAGTGCAACTTTTCCACTGTCTCCAAAGGAGCATACATTAATAGATGTTAGGAAAGTCGGTGCCTGCAGTGGTGTAGATTCAATTTGCACCAAGAAGTCCTCAATTGAGACTACCAGAGTAATAGAGTAATAATGTTCAAGAGCAGCACGATTTACAGTGTCAGTGTCTTTAAAAGGATGTATGCACTATCGCCCATTCTTGCAGTAATCACTACAGGGGCTGGACGCTCACCTAGCAAGTCGTGGCAATGATGCGGCTCAGGGTGAAGTCAGAGCTGGGGCCCCAAAGCTCTGGTAACCCCCCCCCCGTGCCATATTAACGTGGCCCACCACAGTGTCATCATCAGGAACTACAATATCTCAAGGGTGAAACGACTCTGTCAGCACTTCCATAAAAGCAGTGTGGTATGCTATCAATAAATTCCTGTTGTCAGTCAAAATTAAAACCTCTATGTTTCAATTGGGTTGTAGTAAGTAGCAAGCAGTAGAAAGCATATAGAAAGTGTCATGAGATGCAGGACACAGCATAGAAGGTACAACACTATTTTATTGCAGAGCATGGTTGTATATACCTGGTACATTACATCTCACTCAGAGCTGCGACATAGACAATAACGGACCTAAACCACGCCCCCATCCGGTGACGTCACTTCCCACTCTCATCACATCTTCCCCCTTTTCAAAGGACAAAGCATACATTTTTTTTTTCATTTGGATTCATCAAATAACAAGGTATACAAGAAGCATACAACAACAGCTTTGTATAGTATATAACAAATAACAAGTTAAAGAGAACATCTGTATAAACAACATGAATTACATCCTGACTTGAACATCGGGGTAGATTACCCTAGTCCACAGTGACCATGAGATTATTCTGCCCATACTACCGGTGACTGCTCTAAATAGTGCTAATCCCGGTATCGGGCCGGAAGTCTCACCACTCTTCCACTTGATGTAATTCTTCATGAACTATCCTCTGATACAGAAGAAGGTGATTGAGAGTCTGCTGGAGGCAAAGACGTATCCCCACTGTGATCTTGCTGAGGGGAAAGCACCCCTCTTAAACAGGGGATCCCACCGGTGGTGGTACTGAGGCATCTAATTCCAAACTCTCAGGTATAGGCTGAAGATGTTTTCGATTTTGACGTGTGACTGTCCCTCCATCAAGAAGGACTACATAAGACCTTGGTTCTGGAGAGCGTCCAATTACCGTAGGAGGCGTCTTCCATTTCTTCTCATCATCCAGTTTAACTCTGACACTTTGCCCCACATTCAGCTCCGGCAAGGGCCTCACAGACGCCTAGATTTAGAGTTCTGCTGAACGGAACAGCCGTTGGCTGAACGTTGGCTGAACGGAACAGCCAATAGAATGCGAGCTCAATCTGATTGGCTGATTGGATCAGCCAACTGGATTGAACTTGAATCTGATTGGCTGATTCAATCAGCCAATCAGATTTTTCCTACCTTAATTCCGATTGGCTGATAGAATCCTATCAGCCAATCGGAATTCGATGGACGCCATCTTGGATGACGTCACTTAAATGAACCTTCATTTGTCGGGAGTCGCCGGAAGAAGAGGATGGATCCACATCGGCTGCTTCAAGATGGTCCCGCTCCGCACAGGATAGAAGACGCCGCCTAGATGAACATGTCTACCGGTCCGGATGTCCTCTTCTTGCCGGATAGGATGAAGACTTCGGACCCTCTTCTGGACCTCTTCTTGCCAGATAGGATGAAGACTTCGGACCCTCTTCTGGGCGGATCGGTGATACCCGGCGTGGTGAAGACAAGGTAGGGAGATCTTCAGGGGCTTAGTGTTAGGTTTTTTAAGGGGGGGTTTAGGTTAGATTAGGGGTATGTGGGTGGTGGGTTGTAATGTTGGGGGGGGTATTGTATGTTTATTTAAATGCAAAAGAGCTGTTTTCTTTGGGGCATGCCCCGCAAAACGCCCTTTTAAGGGCTGGTAAGGTAAAAGAGCTGTTAACTTTTTATTTTAGAATAGGGTGGGGCATTTTTTTATTTTGGGGGCTTTGTTATTTTTTTTAGGGGGCTTAGAGTAGGTGTAATTAGTTTAAAATTCTTGTAATCTTTTTTTATTTTTTGTAATTTAGTGTTTTTTTTTTGTAATTTAGTTTAGTTGATTTAATTGTAGATAATTGTAGATAGTTTAGTTAATTAATTTATTGATAGTGTAGTGTTAGGTTTAATTGTAACTTAGGTTAGGATTTATTTTACAGGTAATTTTGTAATTATTTTAACTAGGTAGCTATTAAATAGTTATTAACTATTTAATAGCTATTGTACCTAGTTAAAATAAATACAAAGTTGCCTGTAAAATAAATATAAATCCTAAAATAGCTACAATATAATTATTAGTTATATTGTAGCTATATTAGGGTTTATTTTACAGGTAAGTATTTAGCTTTAAATGGGATTAATTTATTTAATAAGAGTTAATTTATTTTGTTAGATAAAAATTAGATTTAACTTAGGGGGTGTTAGTGTTAGGGTTAGACTTAGCTTTAGGGGTTAATACATTTATTAGTGTAGCGGCGAGCTCCGGTCGGCAGATTAGGGGTTAATACTTGAAGTTAGGTGTCATCGATGTTAGGGAGGGCAGATTAGAAGTTAATACTATTTATTATAGGTTTTTTGAGGCAGGAGTGAGGCGGTTTAGGGGTTAATACATTTATTATAATGGTGGCGAGGTCCGGTCGGCAGATTAGGGGTTAAGAAGTGTAGGTAGGTAGCGGCGACGTTGGGGGGGGGGCAGATTAGGGGGTAATAAATATAATATAGGGGTCGGCGATGTTAGGGGCAGCAGATTAGGGGTACATAGGGATAATGTAGGTTGCGGCGGTGTACGGAGCGGCAGATTAGGGGTTAATAATAATATGCAGGGGTCAGCAATAGCGGGGTTGGCAGATTAGGGGTTAATAAGTGTAAGGTTAGGGGTGTTAGGTGCAGACTTAGGAAGTGTTTCCCCATAGGAAACAATGGGGCTGCGTTAGGAGCTGAACGCTGCTTTTTTGCAGGTGTTAGGTTTTTTTTCAGCTCAAACTGCCCCATTGTTTACTATGGGGGAATCGTGCATGAGCACGTTTTTGAAGCTGGCCGCGTCCGTAAGCAACGCTGGTATTTAGAGTTGCAGTGGCGGTAAATTATGCTCTACGCTCCCTTTTTGGAGCCTAATGCAGCCCTTCAGAGAACTCTAAATACCAGCGTTGTTTTAAAGGTGCGGGGGGAAAAAGACACGCTTAGCTAATGCACTTCTTCTAACGCAAAACTCTAAATCTAGGTGAGAGTGTTTCCTGTTGTAGAAGAATCGATAACTCCTTTTTGCCTCTTCATCCCTCCTAAGAACCTCGTCCTGAGGAATAGAGCTAGTAGACTGGAAGACACCCACAGAGGGTAAGGTGGTGCGAATCTGAAATCCTAGCATCAGCTGTGCCGGGCTAAAACCCGTGGCTTGAATGGGAGTCACCCTATATGACAAGAGGGCCAGGTACGGCTCAGATTGCTTCAAAATTAAGTTTGAACTGCCCTTTCAGCCATTCCATTGGCCTGCGGGTAATGTGGACTCGACTTGGAATGAACACAATCATATTCTCTGCTGAAAGAACTGAACTCTGTGGAAGCGAACTGCATTCCGTTATCACTTATCAACTCCATTGGTATGCCCCAAACAAGCTCTTGAGACGAGTGATAACGGCTTGACTTGTGATTTCATTCAAGGGTGCAATCTCCAAATACCTGGAATAATAGTCGATCACGACTAGGCACTTTTTCCCGTGTAGTTCGCACAAATCAGCAGCTATTTTCTGCCACTGGCCTGCAGGCAGCGGAGTAGAAATTAAGGGCTCCCTTTTCTGAGTAGGCCGGCGTTCCTGGCAAAAGGCACATTTTGACACATGGCTTGCAATGTCGAAACTGATCCCAGGCCACCATACTGCCGTAGCTGCCCTTTCTCTGCACTTTGTAATGCCCAAGTGGCCATCATGAATCCTGCATGCTAACAGGAATAACAATGTGGTCCTGGAGCAGCACCAACCCATCCAGCTCCGTGAGCTGTGACCTTTCTGACTGGTAAGAACTTAGAGACATCCAGGCTGCCCGGGTCTCGGCCCAACCTTCTTTTATGTACTTAATAACTTCTTGAAGGTCTGTATCTAAATATGTCTCCTTTCTTATTTGTTCTAGCCTTCCTGAAGAAATGGATTTGGAGGCCAGAACTGAATTTACATATACCCTAACATCTGATTCCGTTGAAGATTCTTCAGCAGCAGTCAGCGGGAGCCCGGAAAGTGTATCTGCCACAACCAGTTGTTTCCCCGGCACATGCACTGCCTGAACGTTGAACCTGAGTAGCCTCATTAGAAGTCTCTGGCATCTTAGGGGTGTTTTGTCAATATCATAGGAGTTGATTAGAGGGACTAACGGTTTATGGTCAGTCTCCAGACTAAATTTCTCTAAGCCCACTAGGTAACGCTGAAAGCGCTCACAGGCCCAAACTACAGCCAAACACTCTTTCTCAATTTGGGCGTATTTCGACTCAGCAGCCGTCAGTGTACGGGAACAGTAGGGGTTGGGCTGTAGTTTGTTCTCATTTAACTGCAGGAGGGCGGCCCCTAACCCATAACTGCTCGCATCAGCACTAACCACAGTCTTTTTGGAAGGGTCGTAGAACCCCAACACTGGGGCAGACCCCAGCAGGGACTTGACCTGCACAAAGGATTCTTCCTGTAAAGGTCCCCAGACCCAGGCAACATCTTTCTTTAGCAACTCTGTGATAGGGTGTAGTATTGTGGATAAATCTGGAAGGAACCTGCCCACATAATTTACAAGGCCCAATATTTTTCTCAGCTCATGTACATCAGAAGGACTTTTCATCTGTTCAATAGCATGGATTCAATCGCTGATCATGTTCTTTCACTGTAGACCCATACACCAAGATGTCGTCCATGACGACTGCCGTGCCCTTGTGGTCTCTTAGGAGAGAACTCATTTCTCTTTGAAAGATTTCAGGAGCAGAGGATATCCCGAAGGGGAGTCTGCAGAAGCAAAACCAACCTACTGGTGTAATGAAGGTAGTCAGTTTGTGGCACTTTGGATCTAGGGGCATCTGCCAGAAGCCGCTGGAAGCATCCAGTGTAGAGAAGAACTTCGCCCCAGCCAATTTTGGAGCTATGTCTTCCAGTGTCGGCAGCACATATCTCTCTCTCTTTACCACCTCATTCAGCCTTTTCAAGTCTACGCAGATGCGTACATGTTTTTCTTCGCAACAGGCACAATGGGGGCACACCAGTCAGTTGCTTCAATAACCTCTTCAATAACTCCCATATTCTTCATACGCAGAAGTTCCTTCTCCACTTGAGGCATGAGCGGGAACGGAATTCTACGTGGAGTGGTAATGCTGTATGGGACTGCGTCACTTTTAAGTGATATTCCGACTGGGTTGCAATTTAGTAGGCCCAATTCACCAAACATATCTTCTGAAATCTCATTCACTCTGGCGACTACTCTCAAACCACAGGCTGCTTTTCTGCTCAAGAGGTTGTTAACACACTGACCTCTAATCACATGCACCTACATGGTGAATTTCCTCTGCTTGTACTCGCAGCTGGCAAGAAATTTCCCTGCACAATCAATACGGCCACCAGGACTATGGACTTTTGTTGTAACTTTCGCCAGCTGAGGCTGTTGAGGCAGTTTTATGAATGCTGCAAGGGACATAACAGTGATGTCTGCTCCTGTGTCAATCTTAAAGGCAACTTTGACTCCCATTACAGTAAGATTAACCCTCCAATCTTCATCTGAACCAGGCCGTTCAAAAACAGACCCTACAAAGGACACTTCTTGACCCTCCTGGTCGCTATCCACCTGCATCCTCCTGGTCGCTATTCTGTCTCTGATTTACTCCTCTTTAGCAACACCAAACTCACAGAATTCAGCTAGTTCATACAGGCTGCGCACAAATGACTACACAGATTCTCCTACACGCTGAGCACGTTTGTGAAAACAAGCCCTCTCATGAATCACATTTCTTTTGGGCACAAAGTGGGCACTGAGTTTATTCATAACTATGTCAAAGTCAAATTCTTCCCCTTCTTGGAAAGCAAAAGCATTGAACACTGGCTCCACATCTTTCCCCATAGAGTATAAAAGAATTAATTTGTACTTCACCACTCTCCTTGTCTAGCTTGGAAGCAATCCTGAAGTGCTGATGCCATGTGGGCTAAGCTGCAAGCTGAGAGAAATCTAAAGGCTCAGGTCAGGTAAACTTCGACATTGTCATCAATCTGGAAACAGAAGCGCAGGCAAGAACTTCTGACACCATGTCATGAGATGAAGGACACAACATAGAAGGTACAACACTATTTTATTGCAGAGCATGGAAGTATACACCTGGTACATTACATCTCACTCAGTAACTGCGACATAGACAATAACAAACTTAAACCACGCCCCCATCCGGGGACGTCACTTCCCACTCATCACAGAAAACACAGTCTAGGCACTGCAATATTGCAGAGACTGAAGGTACTCTGTCGAGCGGGTAAGGAGAGGCCGCTGCTGTTCTGTTGAAACATCAAACCCGTGGGAATGTGGAACCCCGTCACTTCCGGAGACATGGTTCCTCTCAATCCGACGGGTTGTGCATGCGCAAATCCCGCAGCTCAAACCTACTAGGAATTCCTGGAATGCCTAGCACAAATACTGTGCATGCGCACATTGCCGTCAGATTTTGCAACTAGGTCGTCTGTCGGAATGTGGAACCGCTGAGTGCACATGTTAAAGCTAACAGCTGATCTGACCTTCCATCACTGTTCTCTATAGGATGCAGCCACTACAGGAAAAGGCTTGCAGATTTAATTGAAGGTGAGACTAACCACAACCAGAGGTTATTTATCTTTGTTATATAAGTTACTGAGGTCCTGCCAATCGTATTCTCATATAGCATCCACGTCCAAGTGGGAGGGAGATTTATATTTACTTAGAGGAGATCAGGAATATTTTTACACATTCCTCATCTTTAATTAATATAATCAAATTATTCTCTAGGTTGTATTTGCCAAAATATTTCCAATTTTTCCTGGAGAGGTTTTATTGAAGTGGGAACTTTGTCCCACATCTGATGGACATGCCCTTGCATCCTACCTTATTAGACACTGAAGTTCTACCATATAAATACAAAAACAGGTTAATATTACATGTAAATTGAGAACTCGGTTTTATATCTTACTGAATAGCGCCACATTACCTATATCCAGGTGAAAGAAACAAACATCCATGGCTTCTCTTTTGGGATGATGGCCCTGGGTTTCTTCTATCATCTCACTAGAAAGGTATTCATATATGATCTAAGCCCAAATTCACATGCATGATTTTTTTAAATTCTAGTGGGAGGAATACCTTATTACTACTAAATTACCTGCTTCGGGACTGTAAGCATTTTCTAAATGCCTTTGTTGGCATTCCTTAGGATAGGTTAGGAATGTTGACTACTATGGGGCCGAATTATCAAGCTCTGAATGGAGCTTGGTGTGCTCGCCGGAAACAGAAGTTATGAAGCTGTGGTCTAAAGACCGCTGCTCCATAACTTGTCCGTCTGCTCTGAGGCGGCAGACAGAAATCAACCCGATCAAATACGATCGGGTTGATTGACATCCCCTGCTAGCGGTCAATTGGCCGCAAATATGCAGGGGGCGGTATTGCACAAGCAGTTCACCAGAACTACTGGTGCAATGATAAATGCAGACAGTGTATGCTGTCTGCATTTATCGATGTGCAGTGTACATGATATGCTACATCATGTCCGCTCGCTTTTTGATAAATATGCCCCTATGTATCATATCCCTAGATAAAGCTTATGTCAATATTACTTTGATTTGGGAAAGTTTCTGTTTATTATTAGTCCTTGACGTTATTCCTTGTGCACAAACCTGAATCTGAATGTTTGTATTTTGAACTTTAATTCTTGGTTTTATCTGCTTTTGATTTGTTTGTCTTTTATTTATATTTATTACAGACACAAAATAATGTATACAATGAGCAAGCATCTGCATACAAAGTGAAAGAATATTATTCAGTGAAATGTACAATATGCTGTTGTCATATGAACAATAAACATGAAACAAGATTGCCAAGTCCATCAACCTTAATGTCCACGTTTTTGTTACTCCCAGATGATGATGCACTGATTTTTTATTTATATAATTGTCTTTCATTCCTGTTGGAAAACAATAATTGTCTTTGTTTTTATATCATAAAGTGAATATTTAATACAAATAATAAAATATTAAATAAATAAATAAATGGGCAATGTTGTTCATAAGGAACCTCCAATATGTCTGGAGGTAAGAGTACCTTCCTTCCCAAAGCTCAAGAATCCTGTAGAGTTTCTACCTACAATCACAGGCAGAGGTCACAGTACAGAGGATCCAGAGTTACTCCTTTCACCCCCAGGCATGGAAACGCCAGTTTTGGGGCCTAGGCCATGGGCAAATATCTGCAACTCAACAGGCCAAACCACAACAATGGTACAATTGTCCAGATGTCTCCTGTGGGCATCAGACAGCATAAGTTCAGGGACAGCTTGGTCATCCTTTTTTAAGATGTCTGGGTTTTAGATGTCTCAACAACTGGATATCTCCTCAAGTTTAAGAATGTGTCTCTTTATCCTCACATTATTATGTCCCACCTCACCACTCCCAGACTGTCGTGTTTTTTTTTTTAGTTTATCAACAAACTGCTGAAAGACAGAGCTATTCAATTGTCTAGATATATCAATGTTTTTATTTACCTTTTTGACACTAATGGAGGCTAGTATTAGAACTCTCAGCAGGCCTAACAATTATCTGCTTACTATAACATTCAAGATGCATTCTATCCTAGAAAATGATCAGTTTAATCCCTCCACATAAATTCCATCTATTTGTCAACCTCAGAAATTCCTACTTCAATATACAGGAGAAAGTAGAAGAAGCAGATCAACACATCCAGTTTACAATGCTGTCTTTTAGAGTCTCACCTGCCCTGATCTTTTTTTACACAGAAAAATGTTGATTGCTCTGGTTTTAGATGTTTTTTTAACCCCTTTATGACCACAATGTACACTGTATGTCACTGGTCGTTAAGGGTTTTTTCAGGACATAATAGCACAAGTCTAGCAAGAACATGCTATTAAAGCCCTCCCTCCAGCAGGCTATGTGGAATAGAGCAGTCTCAACGCTGGTGGCAAGACTGCGCTATAAAACAATCAAGTCCCAAAAAAAGACCAGTGACATACAGGGTACGTCGCTGGTCCTTAAGGGGTTAAACGGCATATTCATCTTATATTACCTAAACAATGTTATCCACATTGCCAACTCTTTGGAACAGGCCTGTCAACACAAATATAAGGTTTTTCATTTGATACATCTGCACAGGTGGCTACTGACCTCTAAAAAGAGCCATCCATAGGGGCCAAATTACTATTGTGCGAGCAGACATGATCCGATATTGCGGATCATGTACGATGCACATCGATAAATGCCGACAGCATACGCTCTCGGCATTTATCATTGCACCAGCAGTTCTTGTGAACTGTTGGTGCAATACCATCCCCTGCAGATTTGCAGCCAATCGGCCGCTAGCAGGGGGTGTCAATCAACCCGATTGTATTGGGTCAGGTTAATTTTCGGCGATGGCTGTCCGCTACCTCAGACCAGGTGGACAGGTTATGGAGCAGCGGTCTTTAGACCGCTGCTTCATAACCTGTCCGCCTGCTCTAGGGAGGCGGACAGACATCGCGGGAAATCAACCGGATCGTATACGATCGGGTTGATTGACACCCCCTGCTAGCGCTCTCCACATTCAGCGATGTCTGTTGGACATGATCCGCTGATCGGATCATGTCAGACAGAGGGTTGATAAATCGGCCCCATAGACTATATATATATATATATATATATATATATATATATACTGTGTAATACACAGCCTGTGCATATATTTATATATATATATATATATATATATATATATATATATATATATCATGGACATATATGAGTAAGAGAGAAGCAAAACAGATATTTTGCTTCAAAAATACAGGGAATTCAGAATTCTTTTGTGAACGGATACACAGCTCTCCATAGTAAACAAAGTATCAATTTGTTGGTACAGAAAATTTGCTACATAGACACACTTCATCCCCTGTAAAATGAACAAGACAATTATAGACTAGTGCGTAGGCCAATACAGCCTAGACCAAGACAAAGTGTCTAGTGGAAAGATAATAAAATATTCACATGTGTTACACAGAAAAAACCTGACCGGTCAGGAAAGCAAAGTACCTTCAAATAAGTATCCACAGTTTAATGAAGCTTATAGAGATGTGTGTAGGAAAACCATACGCAACTGCTCACAGAACCCCCACAGACATGAGTGGAGGATAAGACCTAGGCAGATGACCAAGGGGATCTAGGTTTCCAAAATTACACCCTATATGCAATGCAGTAGGGAATACAGTGTTAACAGATTATATATATTATATTATATATATTGTATGAAGGGGCTCATGCCCTGTATATATCCCCACAGAATTGAGTGGCACAAAGAATTGAGTAGCCCCATTTTTTTTGCCCTAGAAACCATTGGGCCAGTCTGAAAACATGTGGATTGTATGAAGGGACTCAAGCCCTGTATATCTCCACACAGAAATGAGTGGCCCAAAGTATTATGACCCTTTCATAATACCAGTTGAATGTAAAATATATGAAGTGGCAAGGTTGGCACCAGTTTATTTGCCATAAATGTATGTATATCCTATGAAGGGACTCAGGACCTGTATATATCCACATAGAACTGTGGCCCAAATGATTTGAACCATTTTAAAATACTACTTATTCAAAAAAGGGCAAATATATGAAGTGGCAAGGTTGGCACCATTTTATTTGCCATAGAAACCGTTGGGCCAGGCTGAGAACATGTCTGTCCTATGAAGGGGCTCAAGCTCTGTATATATCCACACATAAATCAGTGGCCCAAAGGATTTTAACCCTTTCAAAATACCAGTTACTTATTCAGAAAAGTTAAAATATATGCAGTGGTGAGTTTGGCACCAGTTTGTTGGCCATAAAAAGGCATTGGGCCAGTCTGAAAACATGTGGATTGTATGACGGGGTTCACACCCTGTTTATATCCACACAGAAATTAGTGGCCCAAAGTATTTTAACCCTTTCAAAATACCAGTTACTTATTCAGAAAAGGTCAAATATATGAAGTGGCAAGATTGGCACCGGTTTGTTTGCCCTAGAAACCGTTGGGCCAGTCTGAAAACATGTGACTTGTATGAAGGGGCTCAAACCCTGTATATATCTACACAGAATTTAGTGGCCCAAAGGATTTCAACCCTTTTAAAATACCAGTTACTTATTCAGAAAAGGTAAACTATATGAAGTAGCAAGGTTGGCACCAGTTTGTCTGCTATCAAAAGGATTTGGGTCAGTCTGAAAATATGTGGATTGTATGAAGGGGCTCACGCCCTGTGTATATCCACATAAAATTGAGTGACACAAAGGATTTTAACCCTTTCAAAATACCGGTTACTTATTCAGAAAAGTTAAAATATATGCAGTGGTGAGTTTGGCACCAGTTTGTTTGCCATAAAAAGGCATTGGGCCAGTCTGAAAACATGTGGATTGTATGATGGGGTTCACACCCTGTTTATATCCACACAGAAAAGAGTGGCCCAAAGTATCTTAACCCTTTCAAAATACCAGTTACTTATTCAGAAAAGGTCAAATATATGAAGTGGCAAGGTTGGCACCGGTTTGTTTGCTATAGAAACCATTGGGCCAGTCGGAAAACATGTAAATTGTATGAAGGGGCTCACACCCTGTATATATCCACACAGAATTAAGTGGCCCAAAGGATTTTAACCCTTTCAAAATACCAGTTACTTATTTAGAAAATGTAAAATATAAAAAGTGGCAAGGTTGGCACCAGTTTATTTGCCATAAATAGCATTGGGCCAGACTGAGAACATGTCTATCCTATGAAGGGACTCAGGACCTGTATATATCCACACAGAAATGAGTGGCCCAAAGGATTTTAACCCTTTCAAAATACCAGTTACTTAATAAGAAAGGTAAAATATATGAAGTGGCAAGGTTTGCCCCAGTTTGTTTGCTATAGAAACTGTTTGGCCAGTCTAAAAACATGTGGATTGTATGAAGGGGCTCACGCCCTGTATATATCCACACAGAATTGAGTGTCCCAAAGGATTTTAACTCTTTTAAAATACTACTTATTCAAAAAAAGGGTAACATAATAAGGGGCAAGATTGGCACCAGTTTATTTGCTATAGAAAACGTTGGGCTAGCAATAGAACATGTCTGTCCTGTGAAGGGGCTCAAGCTCTGTATATAACCACACAGAAATGAGTGGCCCAAAGGATTTTTACCCTTTTAAAATACCAGTTACTTATTCAGAAAATGTAAAATATATGAAGTGGCAAGGTTAGCACAGTTTTTTTTGCCCTAGAAACCATTGGGCCAGTCTGAAAACATGTGGATTATATGAAGGGGCTCAAGCCCTGTATATATCCACAGAGAAATGCATGGCCCAAAGGATTATGACCCTTTCAAAATACCAGTTACTTATTCAGAAAATGTAAAATGTATGAAGTGGCAAGGTTGGCACCAGTTTATTTGCCATAAATAGCGTTGGGCAATGCTGAGAACATGTATATCCTATGAAGGGATTCAGGATCTGTATATATCCACACAGAAATGAGTGGCCCAAAGGATTTTAACCCTTATAAATACAGGTATAAAATTATCCAGTTATGGCTGTTGAGATTCCGAAGCTGTATTGGTTTACAAAGATGCATATACAGTATATTTTTTAGAACACCCCACTGTCATAAATTCAAGCAGTAAAAACAAAACCATACAGATTACATGATGCTTCCCCCCCCCCCCCCTATAATGCTATATTTCAGGGTTATTAAAGCATATTGCAACCCATGTAAAAATGTTACATAAAATTGTTGCCTTTGCAAAGAAGAAGAAAAAACAATTAAAACAAAAAGTCAAAAAGAAAGTCTGAAGACAAAAAGTCTGAAGACAATATAGCTGGATTACTCATTAAAAATATATTTAAAAAAAAAATCAATTTTCACATACGTTCTTCTCTGTGGCAACAGTTAAAATACAAAATAATAATAATAATAAATAATAACATCTAATTAACCCCTTTGAGCCAGTAATAAAGTGTTAACATCGGAACTACTTTCCGTCGTCAACACTTGCTGAAAAATAAGATCATGTGATTTCAATGCCGGGATTGGATCGTTCTAGGCACACCCCCAGTACAATGTTGATTTTGTCTCACCTGACTGTATTAAATAAATTTAGAGGTTTTTCCTTAAAAACAAACAAAAAAATGTATATAAAAACAAAGCTGCCCTAATTTAATTTGAGAACAAATCCTGCAATAAACTTGAAATATTTTTTGAGGAATCTTGTCTTTCTGAAAAACACAAAACTCAAAAGTTGTTATTTACTTGATACATTTTGTAATAAGTTGATTAGTGACTCTGACTCTCTTACACTTTTTTTTATATCGCCCTTTAATTTGGACATTTTTGCTATAATTAAACTTAGTTAATTTTTCAGTTGAAAATTTTCTTGTCTGTGCATTTCATTCTGGGCCTTAAAGGGACAGTCTGCTCCAGAATTGTTATGGTTTAATAAAATAGATAATCCCTTTATTTTTCATAACCAACACAGTTATATTAATATACTTTTTACCTCTGTGATAACCTTGTATCTAAGCCTCTGCAGACTGCCCCCTTATTTCAATTCGTTTGACAGACTTGCATTTTAGCCAATCATTGCTGACTCCTCGGTAACACCACGGGAGTGAGCACAATGTTATCTATATGGCACACATAAACTAGTGCTGTCTAGCTGTAAAAAAAACCTGTCAAAATGCCCTGAGATAAGAGACGGCCTTCAAGGTATTAGATATTTTAGCATATGAGCCTTCCTAGGTTTAGCTTTCAACAAAGAATACAAAGAGAACAAAGCAAATGTGATGATGGAAATTTGTTTAAAATCCCATGCCCTATCTGAATCATGAAAGTTTAATTTTGACTAGACTGCCCCTTTAAGCAAAGAATTTGAATTTCTATTTGTGGGATTGTTTCTGTTTACATTAACTTTTCCTTTTGATTCCTAGTTTCTACAATGAATTTGATTTGTGCCCCATTGTCAATGTCTCCAGGACCAGGTTTTGTTTTCTGATCTATTATGTGAATTGTTAGTGGTCAATAGGTAAAAAAAGGTTTCTGGTTATGCCCCTCACGTTACTACAACAAAAGCATTGTCCTGCCTCTCCCTTACCTGTGGGCATTTGATTTTTAAATAAGGGTTTGCTGTTTAAATTTACAATGATGTGGGGACAATTCAAGTCTCAGCAGGAAGAGTTAATTTATAATAGAAAAACAGTCTATCAGCACAAGCTTGAACAGATTCCCCCCTTTGCTGAACACAAATACCAAATTCAAAATGGTGGTCAATTCCATCATGTCCAAGAGCGTTTAAGATTTCCTGTATAAGTTGCTCTTTGGTTCTGAGAAACAAAACAACAGCAGGTAGACAAGATTTTAAATTATTATCTACACTGGACAAAATAATTTCACATGTATTGTGTTCAGTTCAATTTGGGTGCATTTTATCAAATTAAACAAATCTGAATCTTAATATCTACTGGATTACTTTCACACTTGGTCAACCGCTTGAACCTCTGTTTTAGTTAATGGCCGAGATACCCTGGTTTCAGATACAGTTAAACCTTGGGCATCTGTCCTTTGCTCAGTAGAAATGGGAGCTATTTTCACAGACATACTATAATTAATGCCAGAGCTTTAGAAAACATCACATTCCATACAATTGTTGTCGTAGTTAGGTACATTAAAGGGACATTAAACCCACATTTTTTTTTCTTTCATGATTCAGATAGAGAATGCCATTTAAAACAACTTTCTAATTTACTTCTGTTATCTAATTTGCTTTATTCTCTTGATATTCCTTCCTGAAAAGCATATCTAGATAGGCTCAGTAGCTTCTGATTGGTGGCTGCACATATTTGCCTCATGTGGTTGGCTCACCCATGTGCATTGCAATTTCTTTAACAAAGGATATCTAAAGAAGGAAGAAAATTAGATAATACAAGTAAATTGAAATGTTGTTTAAAATTGTATTCTCTACCAGAATCATGAAATAAAAATGTTGGGTTTAATGTCCCTTTAACAACAACCACCTCAGAATTCTTTCAAGTGATTTCCTTGTGTAAGACAGTTTGAATGGTCAGACTCTTTGTGAAAGGAAGTTGCCAGAATTCTGATAGCTCTCTGTGCATCCGTCAGCCACTCAGTAAGCTGTTCATGTCATTCTCCCTGTACAGCTCTTTGTTATCAAGGTATAGTCTGCTGGTTGCCTACACTCAAAGCAGCAGCAGTCTGTTCAGAAATATTCAGATTATCAATCAATTTAATTCTTTCACTTTTGACTCTAAATTTAATCTCTGCACATTTGTGATTTTAAACTGTTCCAATATCTACTGGGTAGCAAAAATAAGTGCAGCTGTACCATTTGTCTTAAACATTACGGCTAATTAAATTAGCGCTGCGGAATCTGTTGGCGCTCTACAAATACCTGATAATAATAATAGCTACAACCCAAGGGTCTGTAACTCCTTCCATACAACCAACTGCTATTTAAGGGTTGTTGACCTTAGCAATTGTCTTCCATTATCTTAAACGTTAACAACAACAAAAAACTTTGAATATCTAAAAAAAAATCTTAAAATGTCTAAACAACACAAATGATATTGCTTAAAAAAAAGTGTATTTTTACCCAACACAATAAAAGAGTGGATTGATAGTAAACCATTTCTTACAATAACACTCTCAAAGTCCAAGTCTCAGCAATATCAGCCATTACTGGCATCAAGTGAGCTCAGCAACCTCTCATCATACATTTCTTTTCAAGCAGTGTCTTATATCCTACCTGTTTCCAGATCTATCATTCCTATTCAGGACATTTCTTTGGTTTTGAACGTTATGATTGACGCTCTGGTTGAACCTTTGCATAAAGTTTCTCTGTAATGCATCACGTTGAAAATGGTTTTCTTAGTAGCTTGAAGGGTATTTCTTGGCTTGAAGGTTATGTGTACTCCAAGCCCTTTTGGTGGAAGATAAGTCAGTTCTTCACACAGTTCCTGACTTCCTACCCAATGCAGGACATTATCCTTTTATTTTATTTTTGGAGTGACAAACATGTCTACGGATTGACTGTGATACAATGTCTATATATTTATGTCAAATAAACATCAAGAAAAAACAACAACCCATTTGCTATTACCCAGGTGCAGTCCAGAAAAAAATATTTCTAGATGGATTTTCAGGTCATTAAAAATAAAAGTTGGACAACATAGATACAAAACAGTTCAAGAAGCCCTTAAAGGGGCAGTCTACTTGAAAAATGCTATTGTTTTAAAAGATAGATAATCCCTTTATTACCCATGCCCCAGTTTTGCATAACCAACACTGTTATATTAATTACACTTTTTGCCTCTGTAATTAGCTTGTATCTAAGCCTCTGCAGACTGTCCCCTTATCACTGTTCTTTTGACAGACTTGCATTGTAGCCAATCAGTGCTGACTCATAAATAACTCTACAGGAGTGAGCACAATGTTATCTATATGACACACATTAACTATCACTGTCTAACTGTAAAAAGTGTCAAAATGCACTGAGATAAGAGGCTTAGAAATTAGTTTGAGCCTACCTAGATCTAGCTTTCAAAAAAAGAATACTAAGAAAACAAAGCAAATTTGATGATAAAAGTAAATTGGAAAGTTGTTTAAAATTGCATGCCCTGTCTGAATCATAACATATTAATTTGATTAGACTTTCCCTTTAAGACACTCCCTACTTAAAGGGACACTGAACACAATTTTTTTCTTTCATGATTCAGATAGAGCATTCAATTTTAAGCAACTTTCTAATTTACTCCTATTATCAAATTTTCTTCATTATCTTGGTATCTTTATTTCAAATGCAAGAATGTAAGTTTAGATGCCGGCCCATTTTTGGTGAACAACCTGGGTTGTTCTTGCTGATTGGTGGATACATGTATCAACCAGTAAAAAAGTGCTGTCCAGAGGTCTGAACTAATAAAAAGCTTAGATAACTTATTTTTCAAATAAAGATAGCAAGAGAACAAAGAAAATTTGATAATAGGAGTAAATTAGAAAATTGCTTAAAATTGCATGCTCTATCTGAATCACAAAAGAAAAAAAATTGGGTTCAGTGTCCCTTTAAGCAATAGCTATCTCATGAACTAAACAGACAGATGCTTCTCCATCTTAAATTTGTCAGGTGGCTGTGTGGAAATCTCACACTTTCATCACATATTAACAGCTGCATCTCAGACAATCCTCTTTATCTAAATTTGGGCACAAGACTTTATCTTATGCAGTCTCTCAATAAACAAATATGTTTTTTGCAGCTTACTTGTCTTCTCTTCTTTTTGACAGACTTGCATTAGGCAATCAGTGCTGACTCATTAATAACTCCACGGGAGCGAGCACACTGTTATCTGTATGAAACACATGAACTAGCACTGTCTAATCGTGAAAAACTGAGATAACAAGCAGCCTTCAACGGCTTAGCAATTATCATATGAGCCTACCTAAGTTTAGCTTTCAACAAGAATACAAAGAGAACAAATCAAATTTGATGATAAAATTAAATTGGAAAGTTGTTTTAAATTGCATGCCCTATCTGAATCATGAAAGTGTAATTTTAACTAGACTAATTTATGAGATTTAAAATTAGTTTTCAATTGGTTTATTTTCTTTCTGTTCTGCTTTGTATATTATGACTCTAATTATTTTATTTGTTAAAGTCAGTTCTATTCAGCAGTACATTAAACATTTGGACATACAGTACAACAACAAAAAAATGTGTTGGATTCCCTACAGCTTTATTCTCTGTTACCAAGTTTTGTGACTGATCTTAATGCATGTAATATAATTTCTGTGACTTGTCCTGTTCCTAGGAATTTTTAGCGAGCTTTTCTATACAGAGTTATTTATTTTTAGCTGGAATCTACCAAGGCAGCTGGAAAATACATTTATTTTTTGTTCTTCAGAAAGTGATAAAAATCTTACATGGTTTATTTGGCCTAGTGTTCCTCCATTTGTATGTCATACGTAGGATCTTCCAGATAAGATTATTTTTTACTTTCTCTGTCTCTATGTCTTCATCGTAGGCCAGGTATGATGAAATTTCTGTTGAAATATTGTGCAAGACGGCCACATGTTTCTTGCTAATATTTACCGGTTCAATTTGTCTGTTTATTTTAAAGCTATATATACCCTAATTAAAGGGACATTGAATCTAAAAATGTATATCATGCATGTGAAAGAGCATTAACAAAAAAACTAGCAAAAAAATCACATAAAAGACTTTAAAGTGAAGGTAAAGTTAGTCCTTTTTGAACACATATTTACATTCTTTACTCATAATTGATCATGATCGCTAAAAAAAAAATCCAATGAATTATTATTTATCGATTTTTAATATATATATTTTTTTCCTACCATTGCCACACTAACTCCGCCCATCCGCTACTTCCTTGATTTGTGTGTGTTCTGTGTTGACGTATAGAGCGGTCCCACCCGCTCTATACGTAGCTCAAATGCGCATGCGTGATTCACGGATTCCTAACTTTACTGGGCTGGTGGCGTACAGGCGTACTTCTGTAAAAACGAATGTGCATGCTCAACACAGGAGCGCACTCCTTATCGAAGCCTCACACATTTTTGCGCATGAGCAGTAAAATTAATAGGCGGATGACGTTGCTTGACGGCCACCTAACGGCCCGAGTTTCAATTGGTTATCTAAAAAACGTGACCCACATATTAAAATAAAAAAAAAAAACAGGTTGAATTCGGCTAGTGTCAACAGTAAAATAATACCGGCGATAACTTTATTTCAAGATTAGATGGGAAGCAATGATGAATGAAAGTCCTATTATTATTGAACAAAGAATATTATTGTAGATTGCAACCCATGTAAGTTTACCTTCACTTTAAGCTAAAGCTGTTTAAATGAATTTTTCAAAACTAACCGGAAGTACAAATGAGTGCATAATTAAAGTACGCGTTTGATTGCTTACTGACAATTTAGGCAGCATACTAGACACACATGCCAACACAAATGCAAAAATATTATTTTCTGTGCAAGAACAGCTGTTTTATCATATGTATAAAAAAATTGCAAAACATTTTAAAATGCTATATTTTAGTAAAACTGAGAGAAAGTGCAACTTATACTTTTGTATCTATTGCACACTGACTGACAGGTAGGGATGGGCGAATGTGTTTATATTCGAATACGAATGTTATTGTAGAAATTTAATATACATAATAGAATGTTGAGCAGAACGAATATTCTTAAAAATTATATTATCAAATTTTATTTACAGTTTTCGAATGTCACAGTCGAATTAGAATATTACATTTATAAAACACAATTGTAGACTAGAAATACTATTTTGAATTCGAATTGACTTTCGAATTCGAATATCACATTCAAATTCGAATATTGCATTTATAAAACACAGTATTAGAATAGAAATAATATTTCGAATTTGAATGTTACATTTGAATTTGAATGTAACATTCAAATTCTAATAAAATATCAAAGAATCCCAGCCACTGAGTCTTAGAATCAAGAAGTTTTTATTCTTCAACAAAAGATATGATCGAATTGATCTTTCACAAAATGTAATCATAATCATCAGGGTACCATCAGGTGTAGGTTCACTCAGATCCACACATACCCCATCCACCAAACACATCCGTATCTAACCCTCACCCAAAAAGGAAAAAACATCAAAACAAACATCAGAAAAATAAATGAAAAAAGTGTATTATCACTCCCAGGGCGTCCCCAGGGAGTGAATCTTGACACCACCCACTAAGGACCTAATAGGATTGAGAACCGTGAAGAGTGTCCACTAGATCCGTAACTCTGTAATATTATATGGAACAAGAGTGTCTCGTACTATTGTGGAAACTCCTCAAACAAGAATGTCTCGTGTGTTACAAAACTTCCAACTGTAACAATGTATATTTGTTTGAAACCATCAGCAATTATCTTCTTGCCACTATGTGAAAGTGGTCACAGGAAACATAACATGTTACAGTATTTGTAATCCATCACAATGAATGCTGGTAACGACTATCGTGACAAGTCTTGTAATTATAAGAGTATTACGGTTCAAATGTCCCTTACACCTGGCGTGCTACTGACCATACACTGTGTTGCGGGGAGCTGCAAACGTACTAGGCCCAAACACACTTCACTCACGGTAACGTGCACTATGTCTTCCTTGTAATGCCTTTATTGCAGAGGATACAGTACATTCCACATTTTCCTTTTTACCAAAATTGCGAGTATCTCATACCCTCATGGCAGTTCATGGCCTTTAATGTGTTGTAAATAAAGCAATTGCTTAAACAGCCGTGTTACCTCCTTCAGCATATGTGTGCATCTATCGGTAGTGCCGTGAGGCTCTCTGTCTTCAGTGTGGTTCTATGGGCCCCCCAGTGTAAGAATCTGGTCTCACCTCGCAATTACTATGGCTCAGATAGCACGGTATCCAGGTGTCTGTGGTGGCGTCTCCTCGTTCCGACGCGCGTTTCGGGACTCGGCCCCTTTCTCAAGGAATTTACAGGTAATGGGGTGGAGATGTGATTAAAATAGGATCAAATGTAATCTTATTGGCTAATAGCATACACACCCCCACTCTAACGTCACATTCTACACACGTATTTGTGGAAATATGGCTTGGTTAAAAAACGAATGAATCTAAGACTCACGAATGGCTAGTGTTCACTTCCGAGCAAGCGCTGAACAATCTCCACATTATAGACATAACAATAATACGCCAATACACAGCATCTTCAAACGAAAACGCTGTACGCTACGCATTTAGGGAGTTATCAATATAAAAGTATTCTCGACTGTTTTCCATTACTATTCTGTACCTGCTGTCTACAATCGTAACTTAGACAGTACACTCCCTCACATTAGTATTTTCATATAAGATGGGATTATTCAATATTAGCGGTCCCTTTACGGGATACCTTATTTACATGCTAAATTCTAAAGACTATATGCAGTCGACTCAGACAAAACATGTCCCAAGGGTCTCAGAAAGAACTATTATAAACCTATACATTGCTGGTTCTCGCAGTCATATTTTATATAACAAAAAGAGTCATACAGAAGGAACTCCCCTTATGTAATCAATCCTACTTTAACATATATACAGGATAGATAGTGAGTTCTATACAAAGGGGACTGGATATCATGTATCATATTAAATTATCACCGGACTATCACGTCGTGTGTCAAAACCATATACATTATTGAATCGTAATGTCCAAAAATCGCAATTATTTAAACCTTTTCCTACCTCTCTTCAGTTATTTATATCTTAGAGAAGGACACAGTCTTGAGAAAGCAATTCACCACTTGAGAACTGTGAAAAGCTCAGATGAAATTCCCCCAGGATATGTCTCTATTGAGACCTTTGGGGACCATGGTATCCAATTGTTTGATCCATAGTGCCTCCTTACGGAATAGTATTTTCTGTCGGTCACCTCCTCTCCGTAAGGGAGAGACCCCATCAATAACTTGAAACCTTAATTGGCTCTTGTTGTGTGCCAATCGTGTGAAATGATGGGCCACAGGTGCATCCTCGTCATCCTTACCTATGGCTGATTTGTGCTGACGTATCCTATCACGGACCGTCTGTGTGGTCTCCCCTACATATGCCAGGCCACATGGGCACTTAATGACATATATCACATATTTGGAGTTGCAGGAGAACCTACCATTGATCGGAATCCTTTTGCCTGATAGGGGATGGGTAATGTGATCCCCTTGTAACATCGAATGACAAAGAGCACAGTTCATACAGGGGAAGGAGCCTTTCTTATTGATTGTAATTGGTTTTCTCATGGTACCCCAATCAGCCCGTATCAGTTCATCTTTCAGGTTTTTATTTCTCCGGAAGGAGAATAGTGGAGTCTCATTGAAGATCTTACCCACATGTATATCCTCTCTTAGTAAGTGCCAGTGTTGTAAGATTATCCTTTTAAAGACCTTACTATGTGACCCAAAGTGACTCACAAAGGGCACCGAAATTTTTTTAGCTTCACGAGTAGTCTTACTCAATAGGCTAGCCCTGTCAATGTTCAGTACTTTATTCATGTTTTCTTCCAGAATTTGCACTGGATATCCTCTGTCTAAAATTTTTTTAGACATTTCCTCCAATCTCTGTAGGCAAATTACTGGATCATCCACAATCCTTTTAGTCCGCAGAAGTTCGCCTAATGGAAGATTTTTGATCAGAGAGGGGGGATGGAAACTTTCATACCGTAAGGTATTATTCCGATCCGTTTCTTTCGAAAATAAATCACTTCTGAGTTTCTGATCTACAATCGATATCATGGTATCTAAAAAGCTTACCCTGGACTTACTTGCTTCCATAGTAAACTTGAGAGAAACATGTGCCGAATTAAGTTTTGATACAAATTGTGTCAGACCATCATCACTGCCCGTCCAAATAAAGAAGACGTCATCTATGTAACGATACCAGCCTAAAATAAATTTCTTATAGCCTTCATCCTTATAGACCACATCCTCCTCAAACTTCCCTACAAATAAGTTCGCATAAGTAGGTGCTACATTTGAGCCCATAGCCGTTCCTTGGTTTTGGACATAGAACGTGTCTTCAAATAGAAAAATTTTTTCATACAGAATGATCTTTAAGAGATCTTTAATAAATCTTCTTTCACTCGGGGAATATAAGTTGTCCTTGTCTAGAAAATAGAATATTCCCTCTATTCCTAACTCAGGAGGAATCGAAGTATAAAGACTAGCTATGTCCATTGTTACAAGTTGGCTGTCCTTTGGAACCACCAATGAAGATATCTTGCACAAAAAGTCAGTCGTGTCCTGTAAGTACGAACTCAAATAACCTAATAAAGGTCTAATGAGTTGATCCAAGAATACTGCTAACGGTTGGAACATTGAATCCGTGCCTGCGACAATAGGTCGACCGGGAGGGTCAAGGAGTCTTTTATGTATCTTGGGTAATACATAAAATACCGGTATAATTGGATGTTCTTTAATCAGGAATTTCGCCTGTTTCTTAGTAATGATATCCGAGGCTAAGGATTCCTCAATTATCTTGCTGATCTTGCTTTTCACCCTCAATGTAGGGTCAGCCGTCAATTTAGCATAATTATCTGTATCTTGTAATTGGCGGAGGACCTCCTCCTTGTATTTGTTCTTATGCATGATAACCAGGGCACCGCCCTTGTCAGCTGGCTTCAGGATCAAGTCCTCATTTTTCTGAATGGATGCCAGTGCTAATTTCTCTTGTTTAGAGATGTTAGACTTAATTTTTGTACGGAAGTTTTTTTTAAATTTTTCAAAATCCTTTTTAATTAAAGTGATATATGCTTCAACTGAAGCGTTCGTGTGAGGAGGATTGAAAGTACTCTTAGGTCTAATATTTCGTACATGAAATTGAAATGGACTGTTAGGCTCAATTGTGTTGACGTCTTCTTTATTCACAAAGAAGCTCTTTAATCTTAGATTCCTAAAGAAACGATGAAGGTCACATTCTAGTTCAAAAAAGTCTGGGGTAGTAGTAGGGACCAAAGATAATCCCTTTTGTAATACCCCTCTAACTGCCTCATTGATCTCAATCCCGGATATATTAACTACTAAACTCTCTGCTCTCTCCGATTCTGTCGGGTTGAGATCTGGTATGTTGTGTCTCCGGTGTTTCCTCCCCCCCCTCCTCTTCCTCTTCTTCGATTCCTTGTTCCACGTCCTCTTAAGGGAAAAGGGATTGAGGAGTCACTGAAATCACTATCAGATGAGGACTCTCCTGGGAAATTATATACTTGTGTCCCTCTTCTAAATCTTCTAAAAGGTGTAAAGTCTGGGTTACGCCATCTGTAGACTTTATTATTTTGATAATCAGTGAGGTCTCTCTGAAATTTCTTATATTTCTTACTCTCTAAGCTTTTTTTAAAGATAGAGAGGTCACTATCCAGCTTAGATTTAAAATTACTAAAGTCTGTTTCAGACTTTAACTCCTTGAGAGATAGTTCCACCTTATCTATCTCCTGCTGCATTTTGGGTAGTTCCTTCTGTATGTACTCTATTGTCAAAATCAGGATATCATAGGAGCATTTATTTAAAATGCCCTCAAATTTGTCACAGTATTCTGAGTTTTCCCTAAATAATGTGGGATGAAGATGACTTCTGAGACCCCTTGGAATACGCTTCTGTCTAAAATACTCAGCCCATAGAACCACACTGAAGACAGAGAGCCTCACGGCACTACCGATAGATGCACACATATGCTGAAGGAGGTAACACGGCTGTTTAAGCAATTGCTTTATTTACAACACATTAAAGGCCATGAACTGCCATGAGGGTATGAGATACTCGCAGTTTTGGTAAAAAGGAAAATGTGGAATGTACTGTATCCTCTGCAATAAAGGCATTACAAGGAAGACATAGTGCACGTTACCGTGAGTGAAGTGTGAAGAGGGTGTGTGTTTGGGCCTAGTACGTTTGCAGCTCCCCGCAACACAGTGTATGGTCAGTAGCACGCCAGGTGTAAGGGACATTTGAACCGTAATACTCTTATAATTACAAGACTTGTCACGATAGTCGTTACCAGCATTCATTGTGATGGATTACAAATACTGTAACATGTTATGTTTCCTGTGACCACTTTCACATAGTGGCAAGAAGATAATTGCTGATGGTTTCAAACAGATATACATTGTTACAGTTGGAAGTTTTGTAACACACGAGACATTCTTGTTTGAGGAGTTTCCACAATAGTACGAGACACTCTTGTTCCATATAATATTACAGAGTTACGGATCTAGTGGACACTCTTCACGGTTCTCAATCCTATTAGGTCCTTAGTGGGTGGTGTCAAGATTCACTCCCTGGGGACGCCCTGGGAGTGATAATACACTTTTTTCATTTATTTTTCTGATGTTTGTTTTGATGTTTTTTCCTTTTTGGGTGAGGGTTAGATACGGATGTGTTTGGTGGATGGGGTATGTGTGGATCTGAGTGAACCTACACCTGATGGTACCCTGATGATTATGATTACATTTTGTGAAAGATCAATTCGATCATATCTTTTGTTGAAGAATAAAAACTTCTTGATTCTAAGACTCAGTGGCTGGGATTCTTTGATATTTTATTATTATTATATAGTCTATGACCGGACTTTATCCCGTGCCTGAGCATACTAACTAGAAAGGGTGGTGCGGTCACACTTTATCGCATATTCAAATTCTAATATTACATTTATTAAACACAGTTGTAGACTAGAAATAATATTTCGAATTCGAATGTTACATTTGAATGTCACATTCAAATTTGAATATTACGTTTAAAAACAGTATTAGACTAGAAATACTATTTTGAATTTGAATGTGAGATTCGAATTCGAATGTAGCATTCAAATTTGAAAATTACATGTATTAAACACAGTTGTAGACTAAAAATACTATTTCGAATTCGAATATTACATTTCAAAATCGAATAAATACATAGCTAAACATTCTATTATTCGAACAAATATTTTCTAATTTTATTGAAAAATTTGAAAATGAAAATTCGAAAATAGAATGTTAGAATGTTATATAAATATTCGAAATTCGATTCGAACAAACGAATGTATCAAAATTCGTTTTAAATTTCGATTTTTTTTAAACATTCGCCGATCCCTACTGACAGGGTAAACTCTGCAGAAAAAAAACAAACAAACTTGATTTATTCAGCACAGGAATATCAATTTTTCAAACACAAAGCACTAGAATGTATTTGAAATACTCTTTTCTTAGAAGAAAAACAAACAAACGATATTTGAGTATCATGTCCCTTTAAGATAACTGCTCTTTATACATAGACAAAAAACAAACAACTTTTGTAATGAATTAATTGAATGCTTAATATAAAGTTCCATTTCACTTTAAGTCAAAGTAGGTACGCTTAAAGGGACATAATACTCAAATGCTAAATCACTTGAAACTGATGCAGTATAACTGTAAAAAGCTGACAGGAAAATATCACCTGAGCATCTCTATGTAAAAAAGGAAAATATTTTACCTCACAATCTCCTCAGCTCAGCAGAGTAAGTTCTGTGTAAAAAAATATACCTTAGCTGCTGCCCAGCTGCAGGTAAAAAAATAAAAAAAATGAAGAAATGAACAGCAGCCAATCAGCATCAGCAGTGCTGAGGTCATTAACTCTTTTACTGTGATCTCATGAGATTTCACTTAACTCTCAAGAGATTTTATAGTAAGCTTCCTTTACCTGATTGGTGAAATAATATGAGAGTTCACGAGGCTCATCCCCTAAGATGTCCCAGGACAGACATACTAATATGCTGCTTAGAAATCCTTTACAATGGGAGGTGGCTACTGAGGAACTTTTGAGGTAAAATATCTTTCTTTTTTACATAGAGATGTTCAGGAGATATTTTCTATTCAACTTTTAACAGCTATGCTGCATCACTTTCAAGTGTTTAAACCTTTTGGTATTATGGCCCTTTAATATTTTTAATTTCCTCACCTGTGTTTATGAAAGATGTTTAAACATGACATGAAAGTCAAACTTAAATGGACATTAAACTGGAATCCGGCCCACCTCTAAAGCTGACCCCCAGTAAAATAGTACCTATGCAGACCTCATATCGGAATAAATTTTTAATATTTCATACTTTTTCGTACTGCAGGGTGTTATTTTGTGCATACAGCTTCTGCCTGATAAAATGGCTTAAAACCATTGCTGATGCCATAGAGAAATGGAAAGTGCAAACTTGCATGCTGGTGCTCAACTTTTATTATGCTTGTGGTACTAGGGTTTCCACCTCAGCCATGTTTTCCTGGACACTTATGAGTTACACATGCTGCAGGGTGTGCAGGAAGGAACATGTATTGTGTTTCTGGACAGCACTATTCATTTTCCTCATGGCACACCCTGCAGCATGTGTAACTTATAAGTGTTCTGTATTTTAAGGGACGGGTGGTACACACATGTACAAGATCACATCACAGTTCATTTTCTGTGCTGCACCTCTGCACATGCTCTAAAGCAGTGGTCTTAAAGGGACATTAAACACTAAATACATGCTAGATAGAATGATGCATTCAAAGAAAAGATTAGTTCATGACTAACATGTAGATGTATTTTTTTAATGTTTCATTAGTTCTTTAAAAAGTGACAAAATAAGTGTAAAGTTTTAGTGTCTATAAAACACTGAGAGCTGCCAGCCTGCCATGTTGTAACTTAGGTTACCTTCTCTGCTTTGGCCAATTAGGGTCAGTTATAAATAGGTCACTAGAGTGTGCAGCCAATGGTTGTGCTAGATTTAACAGTGTTCTGCACTTCCATTTCTAACAGGAACTGAAAAGCTCACAATTTCAGAATGGAATTACAGGCAAAGAGGACAAAATAAATAATGAAAGTATATTGCAGAGTTGTTTTATATATACAATTTATCATTTTATATTACCATCTCAAAGTGTTTAATGTCCCTTTAAAGTACCTGCCCTGGGGCCATATGCAGCCCTCAAGTTAGTCTAATCTGACCTTCTCTTGTATATTAGATATATTATTCATTTGGCCCCATCAATTTTTTTAGGGTTCTAAGAAGTGTAACAAGTTGATTTATATGGGCACTCACAAGATAAAGACAAGCATGCATTGTCTAGTGTAGGCTCCCATTATGCACTGCTTGGATAAATGTCACTTTTTATTCAGTTCCAGAATCATCACTACACCAAGGTAGCTGGAAAATGCATTTATTATCGAATTTGAATGTGACATAAAAATCATAATCTTTTTGCTGGTGGTGTGTATATATTTAGCAGCTAACTCCGTACCAGCGTGCAGCATTACATAACAATTCATTATTTTATTTATTATTTTTAAAGCGTATGATCATATCAATATTTTTTGAGGGGGCACAGCATTCCATTTGGGTGGGCATTGCCCCCCAATGCCCCACTTGGAGCCGACCCTGAGTCTAGTCCAAAATAAACTTTCATGAATCAGATAGGGGATGCACTTTTAAACAATGTTCCAATTTACTTTTATCATCAAATTTGCTATGCTCTCTTCTTATTTTGTACTTTGTTGAAACCTAAACCTTGGTAAGCTAATATGATAATTTCTAAGACCTTATAGGCCGCCTCTTCTCTCTGTGTATTTTGACAGTTCTCCACATCTAGACAACGCTAGCTCATGTGTGCTACATAGATAACATTATGTTCACTCCTGTGGATTTATTTATGAGTTAGCACTGATTGACTAAAATGCAAGTCTGTCAAAAGAACTAAAATAAGGGGGCAGTCTGCAGAGACTTAGATACAAGGTAATTACAGAGGTAAAAAGTGTATTCATATAACCGGTGTTTATGCAAAACTGGGGAATGAGTAATAAATGGATTATCTATCTTTATAAACAATAACAATTCTGGAGTAGGCTGTACCTTTAAGTCTATCTGGAGCAGGCTCACACATGAGTCTGCAATCACAAGTTAATAAGCAAAGGTCATAGGACTGCCAGCTAATCTATATGCCCCCTCAGAGGTCTTAAAACATCCCAATCTGACCTGTCCGGGTGATTGACAAACCCTTTTCTCTTGTAATTGTTTGCATGATGGGGGCAGGGCAGTACAAAGAAAATGTTGTGCCATAACTGCCTCTCTTGCCCTGTTTGTGGGTAGACAGGAAAGGAGCTTTCAACAAAGGATATAGAAAATGAAGGCAATCTAATAACAGACATAAACTGAAAATGTATTTATTTTAATTGCAAACTCATATAAATAATATTTTCGTTTTGCCTTTCATGTGCCTTTAACTTGACAGGACAAAAAATATATATATAAATAGTTTTGTGTATATAGATTTCACAACACTACCACAAAAACAAAACATAATTTGAAATCAGTAGTAGTAGATTGTTGAAAGGATTTCTTTATTTGTAACATCATTTATGTGACCTGTTCCAAACATATGAAGCAAAGTACTAACGTGTACAATTATATCAAGCGTATTTCTAATTATATTTCTACAGAATGTTTATAAATGAGTTGTAATAAATGGCGAACATATAGAGCACAAACACATTTTAATACAGAGAATATAGTAATCTATACATGTAAGATAGGAAGATACACACAGAACGTAGCAATAACATATTAATCTCTTCGTTGTGGGTCCTTACAGAACAGCAGGTTACTAAGCACACGGACAGATCTACTCCGATCTCTGCCAATGATCCAGTGAGTGAGATTGTACACAGGGAGGAGTTTGATCGATCTCCAGTAGCAGCTGATCCTATGACAGAAAAGGGGGCGTAACCAGCAGCGCACTTTTTCCCTGCGTGCAGTTTTCAGGGTGTAGCTTCGCTTGGGATGGTGCAACCAGCTAGGGCTAAGCAGCCTCCAGCAGTAGCAAAGCCAGCGGCTGCCTCTGATAACGTTAACAGCATGTGGGTTGCTCTATTGCTGGGGATCATCAGTGCTATAGTTGCCTGGATATGGTTTGGGGGATCCAGAGAGGATAAAAGATCTGATACCCAGGATCAGCAGGATGAACCAGTAATCCAAAAGGAGCAGGAAACTTGTGCTAGTAATAATGAACACCCGCAAGAAAAAGTAAGCGCAGATGCAGCTAAAAAGGAAAAGAGGAGAAGAGGAAAGCAGCGTTCCACAGAAGAGAAGCCACAAACCCCAGCTGAGAAGCCGGTGGATAAACCACAGACCCCAGCTGAGAAGCCACAAACCCCAGCTGAGAAGCCTAAGCCACAGACCCAAGCTGAGAAACCGTTAGATAAACCACAGACCCCAGCTGAGAAGCCTAAGCCACAAACCACAGCTGAGAAGCCTAAGCCACAGACCACAGCTGAGCAGCAACACGCCCTAGCTAAGAAATCACTGGAGAAGCCAAAAGCCCCAGCTGAGCTGCCACACGCCCCAGCTGAGCTATCTCCAGGGAAACCTCAAGCTGATAAGTCAGACATTCCAGGTGAGGAACCTAACGTTCTAGCTGCGGAGCCAGTGGATACACTACAGACAGCCGTGCAGAAACCAGTGGATAAAACAGGCAACACTTTAGTGAAGTCAGAAGCTCCTCGGGAGAAATCTGATAAATTACATGGACTAGTGGATAAGACCGTAGAAAAGCCACATCACCCGATTGAGAAGATCGTGGACAAGCCACATACGCAGGTGGAGCAGCCGCACTCACCGATTGGGAAGCCAGTAGACGAACCGTACGCGCCTGTGGTGGAGGAGCCACCTGCCTCTGTTTATGAGCCTTACGCCTCAGCAAAGAAACCTGATGTTATTTCTGCTGCCCCAGGGGAGAATCTTAATTCAAATGGGGAGACGCATCCTGCCCCACTGCATAAACCTGTAAATGTTTTTAATGCATCGTTAGAGAAGCCAGAAACCCCGATTCATGCCCCAGATGAGAGGCTAGAAGAGGAACCTATTGCCTGGTTACAGCCCCCATTAGGGACTGCTCAAACTCTAGAGAAGCTGAAACCAACTAAAGGTAAAAGAGAAATGTTTAATTTGATATTAGGGAAGATGCCTCAGTAAGCTTTACCAGCATTTCATATTCTAATTCTAAATCTGTTCCATCGTTAAAGGGACAGTGTACTGTACAATTTATTTGTTCTGTCCAATTACTTTTTACATTAGCTGCTGAATATAAAATGTAACATTCTTTAATTTTATTTTTGTATATTAAATAGCTGGTTTTTATCTTTAGAATGGGTTGAGCTTTCAGGGAAATTAGATTTCCTCCTTATTTTATCACTTTATGTACACACATGCTGCTTTATATTATATATGTATGTAAACCAAAGCCCATTATTGAGAGAACAATTGAAAATTAATTTTATTGCTTTTCTCTCCTACCTCCCATGGTGAGTGTAATTTCTTCTGCTAGCTATGTTTACATAGTCTTTAAGGACTTTATTGGTAGGAGAAACATAATCATTACCTTAACACAAATTTAAATTGTTTTTTTTTAAATAAAACAATAACATTATATATTTCATTTTTAATACTTTTCCCTCCCTCTTCACACTTGGATCTATTCCAATACAATCTTCTATTCACTAAGCTTCTTAAAACTTAGTAAGGGTTAATTCTTTATACATACATTTTTAGAGGAATAGCATTATTGGGACAGTAAAGTCACAATGAAAAATGTATGATTCATAGATTTTCAGAGGAATTAATAGCATTATAGGGACAGTAAAATTAAATTTTCATGATTCAGATGGAAAATGCACTTCTCATCTAATTTGCTTTGTTCTTTTGGTATCCATTGTTGAAATGCATATGTAGGTAGGCTCAGGAGCAATGTACTACTGTGAGCTAGCTGCTTGTAATTGGCTCACCCAATGTGTTCAGCTAGCTCCTAGTAGAGTATTTCCCCCTTAATAAAAATATACCTAGAGAATGAAGCAAATCTGCAAATCATGTACTCTATCTGAATCTTATGTCCCTTTTTAAGCTACGTTGTATATTTTATTAAAAAAAAAGATTGAAGAAGATGCATCTTATTTTTGCAGACACAAATTCAGTTTTGAGAACTACAAGAACAAGTATATGTGATCAAAAAATTGCCCCAAATCTTAAAAAAACCTCTGGGAAGGCATGACATTGTGAAAGAATTAATGAAATGTAATCATTTTAAAAAAGACAGTCATTAATATATTCAGTATTATTTTAGGATGATAACCTTTTTGATTATAATCTACATTTAAAGTGACAGTCTACTTGGTCATTTAAAGTCTTACCTTAGATTAATTTACAAATGGCCTCCTTCACCTTTTGTATATCATGCAGCAAGAACGGCAAATTTATTTTAAAATGAATATTGTTTCTGGCAACTTTGAAATGGCTGCCAAGCTCAGCCTACTGACATCACAATCTAGGCTGCATATGGCATCCAATCGCAAAAGACTCACTAGTTGGATTCAACACTGACAATGCTTTTCAGCAGTGTTTAGATACAGCCCAGATTGTGATGCCATCAGTGGACTGAGCTTAGCAGCCATTTCAAAGTGACCAGAAAAAATATTCATTTTAAAATAACTTTTTTACTGTTCCTGCTGCACAATATAGAAAGGGTGCAGGAGGATATTTGCAACTTAATCTAAGGTAAGACTTTGATGACTAAGGTGTAGACTGTCCCTTTAAATAGAGAGCTATCTTTAGATGGAATTTTCATAAAATATAACTTATTTATTTTAAAATCCTATTTAAAATATTTATTATTTAAATGAGGTCAGCAAAATATACCATTTAGCAGCAGACAAGTAAGTAAAATAGCTTGAAAGGACGTAAAACGAGATGGATGTATGTATAATTTTTTTATTTTTTTCTCCTTTATGTCCCTTTGGAGTAATTTGACTTGTCTGGTGCTAAATGGTATATTTAGCGGTCTTCTCACTTAAGATGTGATGTGCAGACTCTAATATTCTTTTATGTTCTTACTTCCTATATAGAATGCATTTTTAGAAATGTCCATGTATCTGAAGTAAAGGATGAAACGCCACTCTCACAACAAGGTGGGCAAAACGACATTGGTCAAGAGGAAGAATGTGCTCTACTTGCAAACAGTCATCACAAGTATCCTGAGGTAGATTCAGTATTTGAAAATGTCTCTGCTCCTATGGCAAAAGAACTGTACGGTGATAAAGAGTCGCGTGAACTTTCAGTTACTTATAATGTGCTGACTAATGACCACAAAGTTACTATAGGACCTGCAGCAGCTGCTCCAGGTGTTTCACATGCTCATGTTGAGAATGCACGAAGTGATGACAATGTATTGATTGAAATGTATAAAACCACTGATGTTCCAGAAGATGAGAAACATGATACTCTGACTGTTGCATCTGAGAATGTTTCTGATCTGCACAAGTCCACCTTAAGTAATGAGATGATTGCTGCTGTTTCTCCAGTATCTGACATTAAGACAACCGAAATTGATCCTGCAAAAATAAAGAGAATAGCTGCTGTGCATCCCATGCCTCAAAAGGTCAAGGTGGACTTCAAAGTTCACTACTACACGCAGTCAGATTCCCAAGTAATTGCTGTCATAGGTGATCACGAGCAGCTTGGTGGGTGGGAGGTCTACGTTCCACTGACCTATGAAAAAGATGGCTTCTGGTCGCATTCTGTAGCGCTTCCTGCAGACACCAGTGTCGAATGGAAGTTTGTTATGGTGGAAAATGGGAAGATCAAACGCTGGGAAGAATGCAGCAATAGAAATTTACAAACTGAGCATGATGATATTGAAGCTAATCTAAATTGGGGTTATAACTGACAGCCCTCCGTCAGCAATAGATTTCTTTCATGTATCATACAAAGTCAATGGCTACACGTAGGTCACCTTGACAATAGTATTGCAGTATATTGTGTCTTCCTGTTATGTATTGTGTAAAAATGAAACGTCAACCCTGAAAAGTAGTTTAATCATTTACCAGGTTGTCTCAATCTGTGAATCTTTGATTAAACTTTTCACCCAGATTTTGGGGTTTGTTCTATGACGAACCATTTTGGCTTTAGAATTCTGCGTGCAATCCAAGGCAGGGCTCCAGTCTAAACCACTAAGTCAATATTTGCTGCTTTATCGCATCTGTGCAATAGTTCAGTTCAATTGTCTTTTGAAAATATTCTAGACATAATACATTTTTAAATTTTGTTAACAGATTAGGTTATAATAGGTAAAATACAAATTAAAAGTGTACTTTATAATATGAAAATTTGTCTTTGTGCAATTATTTTGTTTCATGCAGGATAAATTTATGGATCATTCAGAGTGCCTCTATGCAGTGAAATGAAGTTGCACCATACTGCTTGTGCAGTGATTTCTTGCTGTCAAATGTGTATGATCTTGATATATTTTGCCCATCATTTTTATGTTTGCCAAGATACCTATAAAGAAATCTAATCAAATTACATACTATCTACTATATTTTTACCTTATTGATAGTGACCCTTATCCATTTGCAGTCTGTACTTCTTGTTCTGATTTTAAGCAAGTGGTCCAGCACATGACTTTAGTCGTCTGCCTGACTTCCACATGCGTGAGCAGCAGGTCTGCTGGCAAAAGCTGGGTGACACAGTATAGTAGGAAAGTTCCTTCAGCGTTATCAGTGGCACAATGGGTAGCTGTAAAGCTCAAACAAATGCTCCTATAACAAACTAACTAGGGACTGATTTAAAAAAAAAAAATAATAATTTTTTTTTTTTATGTATTAAAGGGCCAGAATACCCAAATGTTGAAACACTTGAAAGTGATGCAGCCTAGCTGTAAAAAGCTGACTGGAAAATATCACCTGAACATCTCTATGCAAAAAAGAAAGATATTTTAAGTCAAAAGTTCCTCAGTATCCACCTCCCATTGTAAAGTCTAAGCAGCATATTAGTGTGTCTGTCCTGGGACAGCTTAGGGGATGAGCCTCGTGCACTCTCATATTATTTCCCTATTCAGGTTAAAGGAAGCTTACAATGAAATCTCATGAGTTAAGTGAAATCTCATGAGATAACAGTAAAAGAGTTCATGACCTCAGCACTGCTGATGCTGATTGGCTGCTGTTCATTTCTTAATTTTTTTTTTATTTTTTTTTACCTGCAGCTGGGAGCAGCTGAGTATAACTTTTTTTTTTACACAGAACTTACTCTGCTGAGCTGAGGAGATTGTGAGGTAAAATATCTTCCTTTTTTACATAGAGATGCTTAGGTGATATTTTCCTTTCAGCTTTTTACAGTTATACTGCATCAGTTTCAAGTGATTTTAGCATATGAGTATTATGTCCCTTTAAGTTAGTTTTTAATAAAAGGGACACTATTTCAGAATGTTTCCCTTTTTTAATGTTTTCCAAATGATTTATCCGCTGCACCGGATAAATCATTTGAAACACATTAAAAGGGAATCAGAAATGTATGGGACATTGTTCCTTTATTTATTTTTCAATGATGTCCACTTAAATGGGCTGAGCCTGCAGGAAAATCAGACCTGCTCTATACACAAAGCCTAATAGGTGCTGAAATGCTAATTGTGTTTGGAGGTTCAATACGCAGACTGGGAGGTTTGCTTATGAGACTGTCTCCCATTTATGTAGCTTTTCTACCACATACAGCTGTATTCCTATTTTCAGTATAGGTGGTGGTTACAACAGACTGGGTTAGTGTGTAGGGAGTCTGAGGTTGCTAATTGTGACTTTACATTGGGTTAAAGGGACAGTCAAGTCAAAACTTATTTTTCTTTCTTCATGAATAAGACATGCACTTTTAACCAATTTTCTAATTTACTTCTGTTCTCTAAATTGCTTTCTTCGGTTTCCCTTGTTGAAAAGTGCATGCACTACTGGGAGCTAGCTGCTGATTGGTGGCAGCATATATATGCCTCTTGTCACTGGCTCACCAAATGTGCTCAGCTTTCTCCCAGTAGTGTATTTCTGCTCCTTCAACTAAGGATACCAAGAGAATGATCCACATTTGTTAATGGACGTAAACAGAAAAGTTGTTAAAAATTGTATTCTGTTTCTGAATTTTTAAGGTAGTTGTGAATACAGTGCAGCAAAGCCCTAATAAGGCTGAAACGGTAATCTAAATGTGATTTCCTTTGCTGCACTCTTCAATCCTTACCAAGCTTAGTAGCTGCCAGAGCAGCATTGTACTAGCACGATGGAGTCTGTGCAGTGGCGTCACTAGGGGGGGGCGGGCCGCACCCGGGTGACACCCTCCAGGGGGTGACACCAAAAAAAAAAAAATTTTTTTTTTTTATATTTTATTGAAATTCAAAGAAATACAATGTTGAGATGCATAGATTTTTTTTTATTAGAGGGGCTGGCATTTGTGAACATTGGTGGGACTGGGGAAGTTGTAGACACACAATTTTTTTGCCCCTTGAGCCAGTGCTGCAATTTCAACAAATAGTTTTCCCGGCTGCTTTTGCTTGTTTGTACTTTGCTTCTCACAATTTCGCTATGAATGTTGTGGGCATGCCGTGGGGCTTGCAATGTTGCGCTGCTAGCCTAAACCTGCCTGCCTATCTGTGCTCACTGCTCAGTGACATGTGGAGCAGTGGAGTCACTCACTGCTGTGCTGTCTCTCTAAACGGGAACTGGCAAATCATGAGGGGGCACCTGACCGCATGACTGTTTGACACTGTCTTTAAAGTGAAGGAGCCACGTATGATGCCCACCAAACCATTACGGTTACGGTACACTAAGTGCACACTGAACAGGTAGGAGGGCGGGCGGGGGTCTGGGGGTGGGCAGAGTGCAGAGGTGATTGGCCATAAGAAGCGGTAGGCACGCGGCCCGGGGCTGTGCACTGACAGGCTTGGAACAGAGTCAGAGAGCAGAATTTTCATAGTTTGCACGCCTAAACCTTTTCTTTAGTGATTTATTTTTAGAGTGCTCTGTTTATCTTTCATTTGATGCTCTGCTGAGCCAGGGAGCAGCTCTAGGCATGCGCTTTATAATTAATGCAGTGCAGTTTACATATTTTGTAAGTGTCTGAGTTTTTGTGTGTATGTGTGCCTCAGTGTTTTTGTGTGTGTGTCTGAGTGTGTTTCCGAGTGTTTGTGTGTGCATCTGAGTATGTTTTTAAGTGTGTCTGAGTGTTTGTATGTGTGTGTGCCTGTGTTTTTGTGTGTGTCTGCTTTCTGGGGGGGGTGACACCATAACTTACCGCACCGGGTGACACCAACCCTAGTGACGCCACTGAGTCTGTGTTCCAAATGTATACTTGGAGCATTCAGCACAAAAAATGGTAGGTTCTGTGTTTTTTTTTTTGTTTTGTTTTTTTTTATAAAAAAGCAGTAAGTTATACTTAACGGAAACAATTTCACTATGCATCATTTTAAAAAGGATTTTTTTTTTTTTTTTTTTTTTTTTTTGTGCTGGGTCCAAAACTTCCTGTCAAAGCCCCAGAAGGGGCAAAAGAGTAACTTAGTGGTTGCTAGGAGATTCCTGCACTAGCTCCAATCAATGTCTTGCCTGTGCAGGACACTGAACCCACATTTTTTTTTCTTTCATGATTCAGATAGAGCAGGCAATTTTAAGCAACTTTCTAATTTACTCTCTATCAAATTTTCTTCGTTCCTTGCTATCTTTATTTGAAAAAGGCATCTAAGCTTTTTTTTTTAGTTCAGTACTCTGGACAGCACTTTTTTATTGGTGGATGAATTTATCCGCCAATCGGCAAGAACCCAGGTTGTTCACCAAAAATGGGCTGGCATCTAAACTTACATTCTTGCATTTCAAATAAAGATACTAAAAGATTGAAGAAATTTGTTAATAGGAGTAAATTAGAAAGTTGCTTAAAATTTCATGCTCTTATCTGAATTACGAAAGGAAAAAATTTGGGTTCAGTGTCTTTTATTAATAGAGGACTTTTGGGATATAAAGCCCAAAATGTTTGTTTCATGATTTAGAACAATTTTTAAAAAACTTTCCACTGTACTTTTATCAAAATGTCTGTTTTCTTGCTATCCTTTGTTGAAAAGCAGGAAGGTAAGTTCAGGAGTGTGCACATGTCTGCAGCACTACAGTATATGGCAACAGTTTTGCAACAATGTTATATATTAGTAAGAACACTTGATGGTAGCACTATTTCCTGTCTTGTAGTGCCCTAGACATGTGCACACTACCTATCTAGAATAACATGAGTGAAGCAAATTTGATAATAGAAGTAAATTTCGGGGGGGGTTCAAATTGTATTCTCTCCGAATCATGAAATTACGTTTTTGGGTTTCATGTCCCTTTAAGAGATCTACTATTGTTAAACTTATGTCACTAAAGGCAGTGACTAAACTGAATGTGTAAGTGCTCATTTTATAAAACCAGTACGTTGTCTGCTGTTCATGTTTACTTTGATTTTTATATATATATATATATATATATATATATATATACACGCACTTCATTATCAATTTGTGCTACTGAGCATGTGCGTGCTTCATTATCAATTTGTGCTACTGAGCATGTGCGTGCTTCATTATCAATTTGTGCTACTGAGCATGTGCAAGTGTTCAGTGTATATCTATATGAGACTTCAATTGGCTGATCACATGATCCAGTGGGCAGGGATGGAAAGAATATTTGAAGTTTCTCATAGAAAAAGTGATAATTTGGAGTTTGGAGTAAGTTCTATTGGATTGTCTTTTTACTATGCATACACGATTCTATTGTATTAGTGCTTTAACTCAGTGGAGTTTTTTTTTTTTCCTTTCTACATTTTATTTATAAAGAGGACAAAATAAATAATGAAAGTATATTGCAGAGGTTTTTTTATAAATAAGATTTATCATTTTAAATAACCATCTCAAAGTGTTTAATGCCCTTTTTTAAGTTTTTTTTCACTGTGTATCATGATTCATTCTTATTTAGAAATACATTTTCATAATTCTTTACACACCACATTTTGGGGTAGATTTAATCATAGTGCGAGCGGACATGATACGATGTAGCATACGCTGTCGGCATTTATCATTGCACCAATCAGTCGCCAGCAGGGGGTGTCAATCAACCCAAACGTTATTCGATCGGGTTTATTTCTGTCCGCAGCCTCAGAGCAGGCGGACAAGTTATGGAGCAGTGGTCTTTAGACCACTGCTTCACAACTGTTTCCGGCGAGCCTGAAGGCTCGTGCGGAAACGGGGGCATCAAACGCCATACGGAGCTTGATAAATCGGCCCCTTTGTGTCAGTGTAAATATGCATATATTATACTTGCAAATAAGAGGGGAAACTGTGTACTGTTAGTACAGGTATGAATGTGAAATACCAAAATCTGAAATTATTCCAAAACATAAATATTACAATAATTTTTTATTTTTTAATAATTACCATTTTTCCCCAGCATTAAGTCGCACATTTTCTTTGCATGTGGATGATTGATTTTTCACAATCATTTGGATTCTCCATGCAATTATTTACACAAAACCTGTGCAGAGAGGTCTTAAAGGGACACTGTAGCCAAAAATTTTGTGATTCAGATAGAGCATGCAATTTTAAGCAACTTTCTAATTTACTCCTATTATCAAATTGTCTTCATTTTCTTGTTATGTTTATTTGAAAAGCAAGAATGTAAGTTTAGATGCCGGCCCATTTTAGGTGAACAACCTGGGTTGTCCTTGCTGATTGGACAACACCTTAAAACAAGTGCTGTCCCTGGTTCTGAACCCACAATTTGCTGGCTCCTTAGCTGAGATGCCTTCTTTTCAAATAAAGATTGCAAGAGAATGAAGAAAAATTGATAATAGAAGTAAATTAGAAAGTTGCTTACAATTACATGCTCTATCTGAATCATGAGATAATTTTTTTGGCTACAGTGTCCCTTTAACATTTTCTCTCTGATCTCCTGTGTTCTGTGTATCACAGATTTGATAAATTATTTCTTGATACATTCAAGCATTGGATCCATGGCTTATTTAGTATGGAATAATTGCCCCATTTTCAAATCAAACCAACAAGTGTATATATTTCTGCTAAATAAACATAAGACATTGATCTAGGCTATTTATGTACATATCATGCCACCATTGGTCATAAATCAATCAGATACAATTGTTAATCTAAGAAACATAATAAGCAGGTTGCCACCTAATTTTATTTCTTTTTCATGCTACAAAGCAGTGCCTGGCCAAATGGCTGATAAGGCACCACACCTAATGCCTGCTAGTTTATTACAACAGTTATGATTGAGTAGGTGCTTTGTTAAAGGGACACTGAACCCAAATTTTTTCTTTTGTGATTCAGATAGAGCATGCTTTCTAATTTACTCCTATTATCAATTTTTCTTCGTTCTCTTGCTATCTTTATTTGAAAACGAAGGCATCTAAGATTTTTTTTTTTATTTCAGGACTATGGAAAGCACTTTTTTTATTGGTGGATGAATTTATCCACCAATCGGCAAGAACAACCCAGGTTGTTCACCAAAAATGGGCCGGCATTTAAACTTACATTATTGCATTTCAAATAAAGATACCAAGAGAATGAAGAACATTTGATAATAGGAGTAAATTAGAAAGCATGCTCTATCTGAATCACAAAAGAAAAAATGTGGGTTCAGTGTCCCTTTAAGCTTATTTCCTGGTCAAGCACGTTATTCCTTTAACTTATGGTGAGATAAAAGTGAACATGCAACATCTTGCACTAACACAAGCATTTGCATATCTTACCCAGAGTTCTCATTGTTATCTCACCATAAGTTAGTGATATTGAAACCCAACATTTTTCTTTCATGATTCAGATAGAGCATGTACATTTTAACAACTCTCACATTTACTTCTATTAAATTGTCTTTGTTCTTTGATATCTTTTTGTCAAAAAGCAGACATATGCTTTAGAAGCTTATTTCTGGAGCACTTTGTGGCAGTAGTTTTGCAAAATGTTATTCATTTGCAGCAGCACTATTTCCTGCCATTTAGTGTTCCAGATGCCTACCTAGGTATCTCTTCAACGCAGAATATCATAGGAAATACAACATCTTGCACTAAAGCAACATTTTGCATATCTTGCCCAGAGTTCTCTGGTTCACTTTAATCTCACCATAAGTTTAAATGAACATTGTGTTTGTCATTGGATTAAGCTTCACCTCTCAGCAATTTAAATTGTCTTCTGCTTGGGTAAATTGTGGTAGCGTTTTTTCAAGTAGAATACGGCAGCTGTGTTTAAAATGGGGTTACGATTAGCATATCCTGATGAGAAACTGATTGGTTTGTGATGCTGTTGGCGCTTCTTTGTGACCCATTGCAATAGCGACTTTGTTACAGAATTTTTTGAGTGATTGTGACTTACCATTGTATTCTATAGAGCTCTCACTCCTGTTGTGACCACAAATAAAAAAAAACAACAAACTCAACTTTTGCTGTTTAACATTGGAAATTTAACAAATGTAGAAACCATTGCAAAAGAATAAAAACACAGGAGTAAACAGATTACAGCCTCAGGGCTGCATACCAAAGAGGGAGCCAGCTGGCTGACTTGTTACCTTTTAACCTCCCCCTCAAGTATAGCCACTCGGTAACCTAAGGCATTTTAACTCTGTCTCAGGCCATCTAGGTGCAGTTGTGGCTCCTGTATTGTTAAAGTGTTGTTAACAGAATGCCTACCTTTAGGGCATAATAAACAGATACATGGATTTATGATAAAAACCATCTGACCTACAGTTTTCACATATAGATCATATGACCTGGAATATTTGCCTGGCATAGAACATGGCCATTTTATTCCTGAAAAGGCAGGGACAGTTAAATCCAGGGAAAATCCTGTGTTTAATTAATGTAGAAAATGTATTTAACAAAAAGGGCTTCAAAGAATAATTGACCTGGACTACTACTATTAACACTAACCTGACCCCTAAATCTTCAACTACCACTTACCTGACTCCCTCACTATTAACCCCATCCACAATCATTCCCTCTAGCTTAGTCCCCTATTTGAGCAGTCCTAGAATTTCTGATCATCCTCTTCTGGCCAACAATAATGTGTCTCAATGCTTTACTTTCTTCAATCTCGACCTTCTTTGATTCTCTTATAGGCAATTTATTTCACCCTTAGATTAATCATTACATTTACCCATTAGGATTGCAATGGGCAGGATCACAGCCAAAATAGTTCCTACTGCCTCAACTTATTCAGAGCTGTAAAGAGCTCCTGGCTGAGAAGTGAAAAAACCCCATCATGTTTTAACAAATAAGAACCTGTAATTTTTCCTCTATAATGTAACGTTCAGGTATGGATAAGTCACCCAGAAAATAATGGAAAGTGGAAGCAAAAGTTATTGACCCCAGTTCTGAGAAGCAGTTGTCTTCATTTGATTAATACAACTTTATAGATGGTATTTGTTTAGAGTAAGGCTCATGTATATTTTATTATATATTAATGAACTTCATAATTTAAAGGTACATGAAACCCAAAAATTTTCTTTCATGATTCAGATAGAGAGAATACAATTTTTTTTTATATATATTTTTATTAGATTCCAACAGATTTGTACATTTTGATTTCAGCATATGTTTTCACACAAAAAGAAAAACAATAAAAACAAAAATGAACAAACAAAGACAAAATATCAGTACGTATTCAAAAAAAAATATTATGCCTAGTATACTACTAAACAGAAGAAGAATAGAGAGAAAAACAAAAAGAAAAGAGGAACCCCTCTGATATATGAAAATCTCATTCTGTGAATTCAACTAACGTTCCATAATCTTTGTAATTTTTCTGTTGGAATATTTTTTAATTTTCTACACACATAAAAGAAAAAAAGGGGGGGGGGGGAAGAATGGGAAAAAATTATTATCATAAACCTAACAGGACTAATTCTGTATTTCTAAATGGATAAATTAAATATTCAACTTCACTCGGAGGGAGGGATTTGATGAAGACTGACCACTTTCTGAAGAATAGAGTGACGTCATTTAGGTAAGTATCTATCTGTTCAAGAATACATTGTTTTTTGAGACAATTTTTAACCTCTTGGATACTGGGGGTTGCCCTATTTTTCCATTTTTTTAAGGATTAAATATCTTACTGTTAATATAATATACTATATATATGTTACTGTTAATATAACTAAATTAACAATTTTGGTATTTGTAGACCGATCCTCCAAGTCCTTCCAAAGATATACTATATGTAGTGGTGGAGGGGAGGTTCCCATTACCTTAAGCCAATAATGTATTTTCAGCCAGAACTGTTGAATGTAAGATTGGCCGAGGGTAAAGAACATCTAGGACAGCGATAAAAGTCAGAGTTCCCACACCAGGAACCTTTCTCCGGAGTAAAAAAGGTCATAAGTAACAATTTTATATGTGATTCTCTCCAGGTAGAAGAGAGGGTAATTCGTGAGACCTCAGATATTGAGAATTTAATTAAACTAGTATCCCCGAAATTTTGCAACAAGGCCACCCCCCAGTTGGTAGAATTTTTTTCCAAGTTCAAGTCTCCAGAGAATACAATTTTAAACAACTTTCTAATTTACTTCTATTATCTAATCTGTTTCATTCTCTTGGTATAATTTGTTGAAGGAGCAGCAATGCACTACTAACTTCTAACTTAACACATGGGTGAGCCAATCACATTCAATAAATATATGCAGCCACCAATCAACAGCTAGAACCTAGTTTCTCTGCTGCTCATGAACTTGCCTAGATAAACCTTTCAGCAAATAACAAGATAAGGAAGCAAGTTAAATAATAGAAGTAAATTGGAAAGTTGTTTAAAATTGTATTCTCTATCTGAATCATGAAAGAACATTTTTGGGTTTCATGTCCCTTTAAATGATCATGATTAAGAATGCAATTTTAAGAGAATTTTCTATTTACTTCTTATATCAGATTTACTTCATGCTCTTCCTTTCCTCCCAACACTTTGCTGAAAAGTATACCTAGATAAGCGCAGCAGTGCAATGCCGGGAGCTATCTGGAGATGCTGACTATGCATATGTGCTTCTTGTCATTGGCTTACCAGATGTACTGAGCTAGGTTCCAGTGGTGCATTGCTGTTCTGAAGCGGACTTTAACTATGTGTTTAACTCTGTTGCAAACAACAGTGCAATAATACAATTCTTTAAGACACGTTTATGTATATTTAAGAAGCTAGAAGCACATTTTATATATTGGGAGCACCCAAGGTTTCGCCCAGCGGAGGCTCCTCTATAGGAGCACTTGAGTACGTGAACCCCCTGACCTGAACTGACCCCTGATGGGGGAAAAAAAAGTGAGAATACATTTTTTTTTACATTTTTAAACCTTTTTTGCTGATAAAATAAAAAAATCTTCCAGGCTCCACTGCAGTTTTTACTAAAAAACATTAAAATTGCAGTTTTTAATTCTTAAGGCTGAAAGTGGAAAGGGCTTTTTTGCCTATACTTCTATCTGTTGCACATGCTGTGCAGTGCGATAGATAGAAGTATAGGCAAAAGCTCTTTCCACTTTCAGCCTGCATTGCCTTCAGCGCCACCTACAGGCTAGTCCATTGCTTTCCTAACCGCACAGCTCTTAGTGTGCGAGAGCCAGCTGTCACGTGACACTCGCACCCTAAGAGCTGTGCTTGTGTGTGTGGGAGGAACCCAATATGGCAAAGTTGTGAGTTAAAGAAATGGGAAACAAAGGACCAGTAATGACAAATTCATTTTCTTATCAAGCTGGAGTTGCCCGTTAGTTTGGTACTTTAGTGGGCAGCTTCAGTTAGGGGGCCTCACCCGGCTGCCTCTGATTGGTCGGCGGCTTTGCTTGACAACCGCAGCTTTAGGAACCCAGACAGTGACATCCAGAGCCCCGGGACTGTGAGGCTCAGAGAGGCGGCGCCACCGGGAGATGATGCAAGATTACCGGGTACCGAGACAGTGAGAGGCGAATAGTGGCACATACGGATACTGGAGTCGGGAGAGACATTAATACACCCGGGCACCTAGTGACGCCCAGTGCCTGAGAGAGGACACCCGGGCATCAGTGTGAGGGGCACAGCTGAGATGCCAACCAGAGCCCGGGGACACAGAGCCGGCAACACGGCCAGAGCCGGTTGGGGGAGAGGACAGCCAGGTACCCTGACGTTTATTGTGTATAGTGTGTATAGTACAGTGTGTGTATTGTGTATAGGGTGTGTATTGTGTGTGATGTATGTAGTGTGTGTATTGTGTGTGATGTAAGAGGTGACCGGTGGGCCCTTGGTGTACACATGGCTGTGCTATATGCTCACATATCTTTGCTGCATGTAAAGGCTGTGCTATATGCTCACATATCTATGCTGCGTGTAAAGGCTGTGCTATATACTCACATATCTGTGCTGCGTGTAAAGGCTGTGCTATATGCTCACTAGTGATGTTGTGAATAGTTCGCCGGCGAATAGTTCCCGGCGAACATAGCATGTTCGCGTTCTCCGTGGACGGCGAACATATGCGATGTTCGGTCCGCCCCCTATTCTTTATCATTGAGTAAACTTTGACCCTGTACCTCACAGTCAGAAGACAAATTACAGCCAATCAGCAGCAGACCCTCCCTCCCAGACCCTCCCACCTCCTGGACAGCATCCATTTTAGATTCATTTGGAAGCTGCATTCTTAGTGAGAAGAGGGACATTATAGCTGCTGCTGATTTAATAGGGAAATCGATAGCTAGGCTAGTGTATTCAGTGCCCACTACAGTCCTGAAGGACTCATCTGATCTCTGCTGTAAGGACAGCACCCCAAAAAGCCCTTTTTAGGGCTAGAACATCAGTCTGATTTTTTTTTTTCCCTGTGTAATCTAATTGCAGTTGCGTGCCTGCCAGCGTGTGTGTCAGGCTAACAGCGTATACTGTGCCCACTTGCCCAGTGCCACCACTCATATCTGGTGTAACAGTAGTGTACATTTAAAAAAACCCCCACTTTTTTGACTGTGAAATAATAGCAGACAGCTGCCAGTACCCAAGATGGCCGCCAATAAGGCAGATGGGGAGGGTTAGAGAGCTGTTTTTGGGGGGGGGGGGGGGATCAGGGAGGTTGGGGGCTAAGGGGGAATGCTACACCACAGCATATGTAAATATGCTAAAAAAATAAAAAAAATAAAAAAAAACTTATTTTAGTACTGGCAGACTTTCTGCCAGTACTTAAGATGGCGGGGACAATTGTGGGGTGGGGGAGGGAAGGGAGCTGTTTGGGAGGGATCAGGGGGTCTGATGTGTCAGGTGGGAGGCTGATCTCTACACTAAAGCTAAAATTAAC